>NW_020837951.1:15491154-15513103 GCF_003676395.1 Aethalodelphis obliquidens
TGTGGCCTCTCCCGTTGCGGAGCACAGGCTCCGGACACGCAGGCTCAGCGGCCATGGCTCACGGGCCCAGCCGCTCCGCGGCATGTGGGATCCTCCCGGACCGGGACACGAACCCGCGTCCCCTGCATCGGCAGGCGGATTCCCAACCACTGCGCCACCAGGGAAGCCTCTATTCCTAGGTATTTTATTCTTTTTGTTGCAATGGTAAATGGGAGTGTTTCATTAATTTCTCTTTCAGATTTTTCATCATTAGTGTATAGGAATGCAAGAGATTTCTGTGCATTAATTTTGTATCCTGTAACTTTACCAAATTCATTGATTAGCTCTAGTAGTTTTCTGGTGGCATCTTTAGGATTCTCTATATATAGTATCGTGGCATCTGCAAACAGTGACAGTCTTACTTCTTCTTTTCCAATTTGTATTCCTTTTATTTCTTTTTCTTCTCTGATTGCTGTGGCTAGGACTTCCAAAACTATGTTGAATAATAGTGGTGAGAGTGGACATCCTTGTCTTGTTTCTGATCTTAGAGGAAATGCTTTCAGTTCTTCATCATTGAGAATGATGTTTGCTGTGGGTTTGTTGTATATGGCCTTTATTATGTTGAGGTAAGTTCCATCTATGCCCACTTTCTGGCAAGTTTTTTTTATCATAAATGGGTGTTGAATTTTGTCAAAAGCTTTTTCTGCATCTATTGAGATGATCATATGGTTTTTATTCTTCAATTTGTTAATATGGTGTATCACATTGATTGATTTGCATATATTGAAGAATCCTTGCATCCCTGGGGTAAATCCCACTTGATCATGGTGTATGATCCTTTTAGTGTGTTGTTGGATTCTGTTAGCTAGTATTTTGTTGAGGATGTTTGCATCTATATTCATGACTGATATTGGTCTGTAATTTTCCTTTTTTGTAGTATCTTTGTCTGCTTTTGGTATCGGGGTGATGGTGGCCTCATAAAATGAGTTTGGGAATGTTCCTTACTCTGCAATTTTTTGGAAAAGTTTGAAAAGGATGGGTGGTAGCTCTTCTCTAAATGTTTGATAGAATTCACTTGTGAAGCCATCTGGTTCTGGACTTTTGTTTGTTGGAGATTTTTAATCACAGTTTCAATTTCATTACTTGTGATTGGTCTGTTCATATCTTCTATTTCTTCCTGGTTCAGTCTTGGAAGGTTATACCTTTCTAAGAATTTGTCCATTTCTTCCAGGTTGTCCATTTTATTGGCATAGAGTTGCTTGTAGTAGTTTCTTAGGATGCATTGTATTTCTGTGGTGTCTGTTGTAACTTCTCCTTTTTCATTTCTAATTTTATTGATTTGAGTCCTCTCTCTCTTTTTCTTGATGAGTCTGGCTAATGGTTTATCAATTTTGTTTATCTTCTCAAAGGACCAGCTTTTAGTTTTATTGATCTTTGCTATTGTTTTCTTTGTTTCTATTTCATTTATTTCTGCTCTGATCTTTATGATTTCTTTCCTTCTGTTAACTTTGGGTTTTGTTTGTTCTTCTTCCTCTAGTTCCTTTAGGTGTAAGGTTAGATTGTTTGAGATTTTTCTTGTTTCTTGAGGTAGGCTTGTATAGCTATAAACTTTCCTCTTAGAACTGCTTTTGTTGCATCCCATAGGTTTTGGCTCGTCGTGTTTTCATTGTCATTTGTCTCTAGGTATTTTTTGATTTCCTCTTTGATTTCTTCAGTAATCTCCGTTTATTTAGTAACATATAGGTTAGCCTCCATGTGTTTGTGTTTTTTACGGTTTTTTCCCCTGTAATTCATTTCTAATCTCATAGCATTGTGGTCAGAAAAGATGCATGATATGATTTCAATTTTCTTAAATTTACTGAGGCTTGATTTGTGACCCAAGATGTGATCTATCCTAGAGAATATTCCATGCGCACTTGAGAAGAAAGTGTAATCTGCTATTTTTGGATGGAATGTCCTATAAATATCAATTAAATCTACCTGGTGTATTGTGTCATTGAATGCTTCTGTTTCCGTATTTATTTTCATTTTAGATGATCTGTCCATTGGTGTAAGTGAGGTGTTAAAGTCCCCCACTATTATTGTGTTACTGTTGATTTTCTCTTTTATAGCTGTTAGCAGTTGCCTTATGTAATGAGGTGCTCCTATGTTGGGTGCATGTATATTTATAATTGTTATACCTTCTTCTTCGATTGATCCCTTGATCATTATGTAGTGTCCTTCCTTGTCTCTTGTAACATTCTTTGTTTTGAAGTCTATTTTATGTGATATGAGTATTGCTACTCCAGCTTTCTTTTGATTTCCATTTGCATGGAATATCTTTTTCCATCCCCTCACTTTCTCTCTATATGTGTCCCTAGGTCTGAATTGGGTCTCTTGTAGACAGCATAGAGATGGGTCTTGTTTTTGTATCCATTTAGCAAGCCTGTGTCTTTTGGTTGGAGCATTTAATCCATTCACGTTTAAGGTAATTATCGATATGTATGTTCCTATGACCATTTTCTTAATTGTTTTGCATTTGTTTTTGTAGGTCCTTTTCTTCTCTTGTGTTTCCCACTTAGAGAAGTTCCTTTAACATTTCTTGGAGAGCTGGTTTGGTGGTGCTGAGTTCTCCTAGCATTTGCTTGTCTGTAAAGCTTTTGATTTCTCCATCGAATCTGAATGAGATCCTTGCCAGGTAGAGTAATCTTGGTTGTAGGTTCATCCCTTTCATCACTTTAAGTATATCATGCCACTCCCTTCTGGCTTGTACAGTTTCTGCTGAGAAATCAGTTGTTAACCTTATGGGAGTTCCCTTGTATGTTGTTTTTTGTTTTTCCCTTGCTGCTTTCAATAATTTTTCTTTGTCTTTAATTTTTGCCAGTTTGATTGCTATGTGTCTCAGCATGTTTCTCCTTGGGTTTATCCTGTATGGGACTCTCTGCGCTTTCTGGACTTGGGTGTCTATTTCCTTTCCCATGTTAGGGAATTTTTCAACTATTATCTCTTCAAATATTTTCTCAATTCCTTTTTTCTCTCTCCTCCTTCTGGGACCCCTATAATGTGAATGTTGTTGCATTTAATGTTGTCCCAGAAGTCTCTTAGGCTGTCTTCATTTCTTTTCATTCTTTTTTCTTTAGTCTGTTCCACAGCAGTGAATTCCACCATTTTGTCTTCCAGGTCACTTAACCATTCTTCTGCCTGAGTTATTCTGCTATTGATTCCTTCTAGTGTAGTTTTCATTTCAGTTATTGTAATGTTCATCTCTGTTTGTTTTTTCTTTAATTCTTCTAGGTCTTTGTTAAACATTTCTTGCAACCTCTTGACCTTTGCCTCCATTCTTTTTCTGACGTCCTGTATCATCTTCATTATCATTATTCTGAATTCTTTTTTCTGGAAGGTTGTCTATCTCCACTTCATTTAGTTGTTGCTCTGTGGGTTTATCTTGTTCCTTCACCAGTACATAGCTTTCTCCCTTTTCATCTTGTCTGTCTTTCTGTGAATGTGGTTTTTGTTCCACAGGCTGCAGGATTTTAGTCTCTAATGCTTTTATATGCAGAAACTGCTTTCCACAATGTATGTGGGATCTGGACCAGTAGCCCCCAATAGGTCAGCTGTTAATCCAAGCCCTTAATTCCCAGCAGAGTTAAGGTCTTCATTGGTGTGTTACTGAGATATAAAGAAATGCACACTGGGGAAAGGGAAGGGCTGAGATAATGTTATAAACTTTTCTCAAAACTGGGTTCAAGAGGAGGTGGCATTTGAGTAGAGACATGGATAGCTGAATCCACACTTGTTACAGAGATGGTAATGGAAGTTTTAAAAGGCAGTCTAGGAAGAAGTTGCATTCTGTGAAAACACTTGGGCATGATAAAGAGTCCAGTGTTTTCAAGGAACTCAGAGGTCCTGTGTGGTTTGTGTTGGGGAGAGTTGGGAATAAAAGAAGGAGGGCTATGTCAAGGTGTATTTGTGTGTGCCAAGGGAAGGTTTGGGCAAGAGAGGTGGGCAAGGGCTGGAGTTTGAAGGAAAAGTAGTGAGAGACTGGGTTAATAAATGTGGACTCTATCCTTTGTGCCAGTTTGTCCCTAAATGCATTCCACAGCAAATAAATGTCATAAGTACAAGAAATGATTTTTAAAAATGATTCTGTGGACTCAAATATGTTTGCTAATGTTACATTTTACATTCTCAGCCTCTATCTCTTCTATAGATGTTCTGTTCACTTTAGAATTTTAAATGTTCTGAGGAATCCTTCAGTTACAAAAATGTGATTCCTTACTCTACCATGTTTTAAGCTTTTTTGATCACAGACACTTTTTCACCTACTCCAACTTCAAATGGAATGGTTATTAATATCCTTTTGAACAAATGTTCTAAGGAAAACACTTTGGGAAATCACTGCTCTAGGAAAAGAGAAGCCCTTATAACAAAGACTAAGAAATAAGACACAAGCATACTCGCTTTTCTCATTTTACAAAGTAACTATAATGATACTGGAAGAATAAGTTACAGCAAAGAAAATGAAAAAAATACTGATGTTGAAGTTGAACAGTCAGTTTGAATTATCTACCGCTAAGTACGCATATGACCTTCAGAAAATTTATTATTCTCTGTGCATCTCAGTTTTCTTAAGTATATGATTAGGATAAAAAAGGAATTTAAGACTATTGAATAAGATAATGCTTGTAATGACGAACACAGTGCCTTGCACATAATAAGAGCTTGATTGATGGTAATAGTTGCAATAATTCTAACTTTCCCCACTGTCTCAGGTACTTTGGCATTCTCAGTTCAGCCTCCTGTCTCTAAGTTCAAGTGAGGGAGCTCTTCCCCACATGATGTCCAAGGTTTCCCTTTAATCTGTTGTCATCTTTAGGGGTATTATAAGGAGACCTCTTTACAAGATAGACCAAGGCTACCAGAGTAAAGCTCATGGACTGGGTATCATTTTCCTTCTTGGCTTTTGGATAGTAAAGGTGATTGATGTTAATTGAATAAGGTGTTCATATGGGAAGTCTAAATATCTAACTAGAAAAAGAAGCAGGTTTCTGAGTTGCAAACATCCTAGTTTCATAAGAGGGGAGCCACCAGCTGTCAAGGATGTGGAGCCAACAAAGATGTTAAGCACAAATCACAGACTTTCCAGACATTCCTGTGCCCATTTCTATGCTCATTTCTTTGTGGACAGCCATCCCAGCTGGGGGCTATTTTCTCAGTTCTGAACACCTCCCTGATATTCAGACTTTTAAAATATCCCTCTCTAGCCTCACCAGGCTTCTTGGCTATACCACTCTTAATTTAAAAAAACCTTATTTTTTCTTCTCAAAATTGCCCTTGGTGGAATATGAGAATGATGCTGGATATAAACTAAGTTCAAATAATTAGTAACAACTAAAGTGGTTTCCCTCTTCTTCCAGGGGTTGGCTGGGTTACACTAAAGGAAAAAAAAAAAGTCTGATCTGTGCTTCTTGGGGAGAGGGAAGGAGGGAGACCTGAATTCTGTCCTGGGTAAGTTCCCTGCTCATTTCCAATCCCCCATGACTTCTATGAAATAGTTAAGTTTCTTCATCAAAACAGGCTGAACATTCAAATTCTTCCTCACTATTACTACTTTGGGTTCAATACTATAGAAACAGAAATGGATTACTCTCACTTTCCCTTTCTTCTTTCTTTTCTTCCTTCAAATCTTTGTTTTGTGTTTTTTTTTTTTTTTTTACTTTTTCCTTTCCTGGATGCCCATTACTTTTCTCTCTGACACTCTCACAATACTTTATACACATCTCTGTATTTGGGTTTGGTGTGTTTGTTTGGGGTTTTTACCGTGGTTGTAATGATTCAATTTGTATTCCTCAAAATTTTAAGTTACTCCAAGGCATACTCTTTTTTTCTGCCTGCTCCTTTCCTGGCCCAATTCCCAAAGCTAAACAACTGTCCCAAAAAATGCCTGTTGGATGGATGTAAACATCAATGAAAGCATTTTCTAAAATCTCAGTAGTGAGCCTCAGTGTATCCATCTTTTAACAAGAGGGCTGAAGCACGTGATTGTTAGTGTCCATTCCAATAAAGACACTATGTGGTCTGTGCTTAAAAACAAACAAAAGCATTATAAATAATCTGTAGCTGAGCTAATTCAGTCACCTGTCCTTATTTCCTTGTGAATGAGAATCTAATCAATTCTTTTAAATGTTTGAAAACAAGACTTGGTTTGTATGCTGTGTATGAAGCTGGAGTGAATTTTGTTCATTGTGTTAGAAATCTGTGAAAACAAGGGTTTGAATGAGGACAATGGACAGACCCTTAACTATGAAATCACAAATGGGTGGCGCCGTAATAATCAGGTGTATTTATAAATCAGAAACAACTTCCCCAGAAAGACTGTCTTCCCTCCCCTCCCACTGCATTATTCCTCCCTTCGGAAGCTGTCAGCTTGCGCCCGCATTGCTAATTAACTGCACCACTGAAAGCAGGTGAACGGCCCGAGGAAACAAGGAAACAACCCACAATTTTCCTTGTGATCATTTGTACTTCAGGTGTCTGGACCCTGGGACTCAGTCTGCTTGACTTGCCCCACCTACTTTCCACACTGAGCACATACCCACATGCTCACACCTCAGGCAGAAGAAGGAGTGGCCTCTCCAGAGGGGAGAAAGAGTGGGAACCATCTGTGATGTTTGCAAGAGAGAAACCTTTCGACTGACGCAGGAGCTGGACTGAGTGGGAAAGAAGTAGATAAATATGCTGCAAAGCTTCCTAAGGAAACGTCACCTTGGTATTCCCAACACAGAATACCTTCCCGTTAGAGGATATTTCCCCTTGGGAAGCACATGAATCCACCCCTCTCTTCATCCTTACAAGCAAGGTGATTTTATCAGCCATCCACATTTCTCAATGTCCAACACTACTCCTCCAGATTAAATCAGCATCATCTCTCACCCTAATTCCAGTAATAGCCTCCTTCTCCATTATGCAATCACAAATTTTGGTTTGGAGAAATCCAGTTCTAGTTTGGATTCCCCTATTTCACCACTGCTGCTTAGAACTTTAGCTTTTTTCCGTTAATCTTAATGATAGAATCCTAAATTCCTAATGGTTCCCAGTACTCTGCACAACCTTGCCTCTGCCCACCTTCCCAGCTCCCTCACATTACACTGTGCACCTCAGTCAGCATGCACCAGTTCTCCATGTAACCCAAGCTTTGTCATGCTTCAGGAAGGACCTCCACTCATGCTATTCCTTCTGCCTGAAACCTTCTTCTTCCAACTCTTTACCTGTCATCCTACTCATCCCACAGGCCCAAGCCTAAACATCACTTTATCATCAGTAACACTGACTCCACTGACAACCTGCACTCACCAATTTAAATGTCTCCCCAGTTATATTCTAACATGTCAGTCTTTATTTTTTTACTTTTTTCCATAGCATTGATTACAATTTGTAGTTACACACATATCAGCCTACATAGCAACATATGTCTCTTTTACTAGACCAATGGTTATCAACCAGAGGTGATTTTGCCCTCCAAGGGATATTTGGTAATGTCTGAAGATACTTTTGGTTGTGAAACCTGGGAGGGGTGGAGGCATACTACAGGCATGTAGTGGGTAGAGGCCAGGGATGCTGCCAAACAACCTGCAATGCACAAGACAGCTCTCCGCAACAAAGGATTACCCAGTTCCAAATGGCAGTAGTTGAGACACCCTGCCATAGACTATAAGCTTCATGGCACAGGCAGAAACTATGCCTGTCTTAAACATTTCTGTTTCTCCAGGATCTAAAGTTTGTTTAACATAGATTGTGTTTAACGGATATTGATTTAATGAGTAGTTGGATGATGACATACACCATACTCCAAACACAGGCCATTCACTTGCTGATTAGTCACTTACTAAGCATCATGATATATGAGACCATGTGTTCCTCACTGGTAATATACTGGTAAATCTGAACAGCCTATGCTATCAGGAGCCTTAGAATCTAGAAGAGGAATAAGAAAGTAAATTGTAAGTTAAAACTGAGGGAAATTTTAATGCATCACATATTATAAGAAATTATTTTGTCAGTTGAATGGCATAAAGGATGTTTTTTTAAAAAAGGCACATGAGACTTTCGTTTACTCAGTAAGTATTCATTGAAGACAGGATGGTAGGGATGTAGCAGTGAGTAAGACAGACAAGACTCCTGCCTTAATGGAATTTATATTCTAGACGGGAAGGCATACATTAAAAGGTATACAAAAAAAACAAGATCATTACAACTGAGCTATGTGTTATGAAAACAGTAAGTAAGAGGATGAGATAAAGCATAATGTGGAGTGTCCACTCTAGATAGAATGATCAGACAAATCCTCTCTGAGGTGGCATTTTATATGAAATTAGGGTATAATTGTGAGCTTCCGTAATTATGAGCTATTACGAAAAGTGGGCAGATATATAAAAAACTGTATAAAATCACTTTCCAAACAAATGAAACACAATATGCAATGTCTCAGATGTAGGAGAGACCTTGCATGTTAGAGGGACAGAGAAGAGGTCAGTGAGTCTAGAATCCAGTGAGATTCAGGAAAAATGGTAACCAAACAAAGCTGGAGAAACATAGAAGCAAATTATGAACATTCTCTAAGGCATGGTAAAATGTATGGATTTTTATTCTAAAAACAGTGGATGAATTTTCTAAATTTAAATTTATATTTTAAATCATCGCTCTGGCTGTTTCATGAAGAGAAATGGAAAAGAGTGGAACAGAAGCCTGTTAGTAAGCTAGGGCAGTGGTCCATGTGAGAGGTGAAGATGATGTCCATATGGTGGTAGAAGTCGAAAACAAGAGAAGTAAATGGACTTGAGAGGTTTTTCAGAGTTGTGATAGACAGGAGTTTGTGATAAGTTAAATTTGCAAGGTGAGGGAAAATGAAAACTCAAGATAATATCCAAGTTTGGCCAGAGGAATTGAGTGTAGGAAGTACTGTATTGTTTAAATAGGGAAGATTGAGGGAAAAAAAGATGCTTGTGTGTGTTGTTGGTGATGGCTAAGGACTACAGGCTGGACATAGTACAACTGCAACGTTCAGCATGAAAACAGCAATAGCTTACATAGCACTCAGTATATATCACACACTCTTTGATGCATTTTATAGCCTTTGGGTGTTGTAATCTTCAGGACAATCCTGTGGGAGAGATGTGACCCCTATCCTCATTTGACAAAGGAGGAAATCAAAGTAAAGAGAGTCAAAGTAACCTATCTCAGGTGAAACAGCCAAGTATCATGGAAGTGGATATACAAATAAGGCAGGTATATAGATGAATCTGTAATTCAGAACATAGTTCTAGCCTGAAGATGTCAAATTGTAAGCCATCACAGTTTAGATGGTCAGGAGATTTCATATCTCTGTACAAAGAGAATCTAAGCAGGAAAAAGAAAAGCCTTTCTGCTTTGGTAATTTGATTAAACAATGTAAAGAAAGATAGAAACAAATGAATAAGTAAGTCTTATTTCAATGGTAAATTTATATTCTGTACTAGTGAAACAAAATGGAAAATGTCTGAAATCTTATGATTTTCAGGGCTTTAAACGGCAGGCTAAGAAACTCTGTTTTCTGTAGGTATTCTGGGCTATGTGAGAGGCTTTGTGGGGAAGAGAAGGCACCAGCATAAAGTGGTGCTTAGAGATAGCAGATCAGGCAGTAGAAAGCAGAACCGTTAAGAGTTAAGTAGCGAATAGAAGTTCTGAAATCATTTAAAAGGCAAGTGCAATACCAAATTTCCTCCCAGGGACAAGGAGTAAAAGAACAGAGTAAACAATACATGGTGTTAGCAAGGGGGGGGGGGGGGGCATCACGAGGGACCAATAAATTCATTTTAGCTGAACAGCCCAATTTCCCTGGGGATTCTGTCTCTCAAAATGATATTTCTCCTTCATGCCTCCAATGTGTCCCTTCTCTTTTACTTTCCTTGAAGATACGTGATTTAAGAGCTGTTGGGATCTTGTCAAAGGAAACATTCTCTGGGTTTCAGGTTCTCAACAAATGGAGCTTGGATGAGAAATTTCCATCTGGCATAGATACGATGTAGTGTGTATAAATCTCTGCACGTATATTTGAAGATCTAAATTATGCACATCTAAAATCTTCAAACACTTAAAATCTATTCTTCAGTGTCTAAATAGTTGCTGCTAACTCCTTTTTGTCCTGAATAACCCTTATGTGAAGCTACTCTGAAGAATGTGGAAAGAAAGGTAGCTAATATTTATGATTGCCTTCTATATTTCAGGCTTTGTGTTATAACTACAGCTACCTCCAATGGCAATTAAGTTATTTATCTAACAGAATTGACTTCTCTACTTATGTGAATTTCTCATTAGACCACGAAGCTTGCACAATAGTCATATAGCTGAGAACATGAGCCCTATGGCCACATTTTTCTGGGTTTAAGTCCCAGCTTCCATCCTATATATAGGTGTAAAAATTGCACAGGTAATTTAACCAATCTTGGCTTCCTTTCTTCATTAAAAAAATGGAAATATTAATAGAGCTCATGATGAGGATTAAGAGTTGATAGATGTAAGCTGCTCAGTAAATTGTCTATCATATTACATCAATAAATTATTTTATTGTATCTCTCATATATAATAGGAGATCAAAAATATTTGATGCTGGTATTGTTGGAAAATGGTACGCTCTAATGTGAGTTCCTTAAAAAAGTGACTTTGAAGGTTGTTTGATTTAAAGAGATTGAGAAATGTTGAGTGCAGTATGGCTGTATTGATGATCTAGCTCAGTTCTGAAGGAGAAAAGTAGAGTTCAGAGGAAGACAAGAACCCAGGTCCCAAATGGTGTTTTGCAATGAAGTAATGTTCAATATATGACATTAATGAGTAGTAAGGGGTGCTTAGAAACCAGGAGTCTGGTCAAAGGGTCCATGCAGATACTGTGAGACTTCCACATTTATAACTAGGAACTTAAATATTGTTTTAAAAACATTTGAGCATTTTGGGGAGGAACGGGTCACTTATATAAGATACTAAAAGGAGTCCATAAATCAATAAAATGTACAGTTGGAGACTGTGAGACACAAAGGAGTGCTTTTTATAAGAGAGCATAAGAAAGATTTGTAATAGAAGCAAAAACAAGCTACAGAGTGGTGACATCATCTCAGAGACCATAAGGTGAGAAATAATAAACCAGCTTCAGAGAAGAAGTGTTGTCAGGGGAGAGTTGGTTTCAGAAACAAAAAGAAGGTGAGGGAACATTCTCTGAGAATGTTTTCTGACATAAAGGAGACATTTATAATGGAGCTGAGGTTATAACTGGCACAGAAGTAAGAGTCAAGAGATATCAATATTTCAGAAAGCAGGAGGCACAGATTATTATAAACAAAAGTACATGGTAAGATATGTAACTGTATGTGTGTGGCAGGGGAAGAGTGGGTGAAAGGGCTTGAATTTTGATGGCAGGCAAGGATGTCCATGCTGAGAGCAAAACTGTGATGATTATCCTTTAGATTTCAGAACAAATGAATGGATATTCCAAGTGCTTTTGGAAGTAAAGAAGTGGCTTTCCAAGTCTCTAAAGAAATGAGAAGTGGATGTAACAAAAAAAAATGATTATACAAAATGATAAAGTGATGGTTCAAAGTCCCCTACATTAAAAGGGATATTCAGGATGGATGTAAGCACTTAATAGTTAGTTAAGAAATACAGTTTAAGGGATTAAAGTACCATTTCCAAAAGGATTAGGATGTTAGTTAAGAGTGTGGATTTGGAAGTCAGCCTGTCTGGGTTCCAATCTTGATTTCATCACTTTGTAAGGTGTAGTCTTAGGTACGTTAACGTTGCCTCATGAAACTTCCATTTCCACATCTATAAAGTGGATATAGTAATAATACTAACAAAATAATTTTATTCTTGTAATTTGTTTAAAACAATCCTTGGCAAATAGTAAATGTAACAAAAGTATCTGTTAAAGTACACAAAAACATACACACGAAACAACTGCTTGACTTTGGACAAGTTATATTACCTTTCCAAGTCTCAGTTGTCAGATCTATGACATATAGAAAAAAAAAATATATATATATATATACCTCACCAAGTGTGATGATTAAATAAAAATTGAATGAGATAAACCAAGGAAAGCACACAGTACTATATCTTATACATAGTGGTCAAACAGTGTTTTCTATTATTTGTTATTATAACTACTATCAATAGTGGTAATATAAATCTTTATAAAATCACAATATTTCTTTGAATTTAAGGTTTTTGGGCATCATGAAAAGCATAAGCTATCCAGAAGAAATCACTGAACAAAAACACATTTTTAATTTGTAGTATTTCATGTTTTTAATTTATTTTTAACTCTCTATTACTTGCATTGGTTTATAACATTAGATAAGCTTCATGTATACAACATACGGTGACTTCTGTATACACTACAGCATGCTCACCACCAAAGGTTTAGTCTTCATGAGTAACCATACTGTTGACCCTCTTTACCTGTTTTGTCCTTACCCCCAACCCCCTAGTAATGACTACTTTGTTTTCTGTATCTATGTGTTTGTTTTTTTAAGTTTATTTGTTTTTTTGTTTGTTTTTAATATGCCATGTATGAGTGGAATCTATGATATTTGTCCTTCTATGTCTGACTTATTTCACTTAGCATAATGTCTTCAAGGTCTATCCATGTCGTCACAAATAGCAAGATTCCATGTTTTTGTTTTTTTTATGGCTGAGAAGTATTCCAATGTGTGTGTGTGTGTGTGTGCATGTATGACACCTTCTAGGAGCTGAATGAACATTTTTCCTAAGAAGGCATACAGAAGGCCAACAGACACATAAAAAGATGTTCAACGTCACTAATTAGTAGGAAAATGCAAATCAAAACTGCAATGATATATCAACTCATGCCAATCAGAATGGCTATTATCAAAAAAACAAGGACTAACAAGTATTGGGAAAGATGTGAAGAAAAGGGAACCCTCATACATTGCTGATGGGCCTGTAAGTTGGTGCAGCCACTATGCAAAATAGTATGGAGATTCCTCAAAAATTTAAGAATAGAACTACCATATGATCCAGCTATATTACTCACAATAGCCAAGATATAGAAACAACCTAAGTAGCCATAAAAACAGATGAACAGAGTATTTCATATTTTAATAAAATGAGCTGCTGCCTCAAGTGGTATTTTTCATAATAATCCACTGTCATTAACATCATAACTAAAATAAACACAGATAAACATATTAAACATGAAATAGATGATCATACACATATATTCTTTTTATCTGAAAGCTGGACTCTAAGAGAAAGAAATTCTATTTTCATTGGAGCAGGATATTTATGCAAACATTAGAAGGCTACTCAGGTGTGCAAATGGAGATGATAGAACCCAATGAAAATAGATTAAATATGCATTTTGTATTGTACCTAAAACATACCAACCAAAAGCAGAAGAAAGCCAGTATTTATTTGCCTCCTTTCTACATGGCACGCCCTGCTCTTCATCAAAATAACAGTCTTCATGTTTCAGCAGCTGTGAGTTCCTATGGGATATGCACTGTGTCTTGGCCACTCTTGTAGACTTACTGCCTATCAAAATTCTTAAAACATAGTGGTATTTAATAAATATTTAACAAACACAAGAATTCATAAAGAGATGAGCAGAAGTCTAAAGATAAGTGACTGCCTTCTCCATAGGAAATGCACAGCACAGGTGAAAATTTTGATAATCAATTCACATGTTGGTCACAGACTAATCTGTAATATTTTATAATTCTAAGGCTTTATGAAAACAACACTGTGTGGTTGTTTTAAATTCCCTGTTTCTTCAAAAAAGATGAGCTAATCACAGTTCTGGTATTATTTGTTACTTCTTTATTAGAAAATATTGGGACTTCCTTTTCCATCCATAAGACCAAATTCTCAAAACCCTTTTTTCTACCCCAGATGTAAATTTCAATTCCTCTACTATGTCTTGATGCATTTACAATGGTGACACTGTCCAGCTCATTCTCCCATTCTCTGATAGTTTTCTGTGTACCTCCTCTAATATCTTCTATTTGTTAATGATGGGTACTTTCTCCCCTCACCCATTTTGTTCATCTGTATAATACCAACGTTTGCCTTTCCATACTTCTGGGGTGTTAATTTTCGGATCCTACAAAACTACTTAAAGTTTTCCCTAGTCTGCTTTTAGTCCATTTCCTTCATCTTAAAATAGGTTGTTAAAATTCAAGATGTCTTGTAACAACTCCTCCTGCAATTAAGAGACAGACGTGTGTCTGGATGTATTAGTAGGGGAAAATAATTCTGGAGACAGCTGTAGTTCAGAAAGGAGTAATTTTGCTCTGTCCCTGGTATTGAACGTGATTTTCTGTGGGTATGGCAAGGCATTAATTGCTTGTCCAAGAATCCAAACGGAATTTGATTCCTACAAACCACATGAACCAGTCAGGAATATATAACAGAAAAAAAAAATGAATGCATCCAAAGATTAAGAGTAGAGTATATGCCATTTTATAGCATTGAGATGTATGCGACAGTTTTATTCATTGTTTTTTTCCTCTATAATTGGATTTAGGTAATGCAACAGATACAATGTTTGATTTCCATCATTTGGGCTTTATAAGTATTAAATGTTCCCCTATTCATTAAGCTCCAAGTTTAGTTCCTGAGCTTTTAAGGCTTCCTTGTCAAATAAAGCATACATTCAAAGAGATCCTTCTTATGGCAAAGGCATTTGTTGAGGACCTAATATGTGTACCAACTTATATATTGCTGGGAACACATATTTAAAAGTTACAATAAATGTCAATACTAATTTTTTAAAAAAACTTATACTTTTGTGGAGAAAGCACGGGACTGCAAGATCCTTAACTCTACAACTACTTAGGCAAAGGTAAATAAAGGGATATGGAATTCTGAGTAAGGGACTAATCGGGTTCTGACTTGAGACACGGATGCAGACTATGAATGCGTCTATTTTAAAACTTATGCTAGTGCTTTGCCCAGTGCTAGATAATTGTATCAGGATCTAGGGACAGGAGAAAGGCAGAATGGAGAGAAAGGTTTAAATCCAATTGAATGCACGGAATTTGTCTGCAAAAAGGCAGATATGGCATGTGGATGCTCCAGTGAGATCAAATGGCTTAAGGAATGTTGGATGACTGTTGCTGCCTTACCCATGGGTTCTTTCACTTTGAATTACTCTACTATGAAATACTCACCTGCTGGCTGCAGAGAGAGAATAAGTGAGAAAAGAGAAACATCTTTGCCTTGTCTGTACTTTGTGGAGAGGCTGTTGCACATAGGTCGGGCTTATCTCCCCTCATTTATGTTAACAGGCTTTAAATCACTCTTTCAATTCACTGCCCTCGCACCATGGAGACCACAGTACTTTGTTCCTCCAGGACACCATAACCACAGAAAGCCCCCATGATATGTTACCATAGGTACATTTGTAAGGATTTGAATAAACTCTCCTTCCCTCCAGCTATTTCACTAACCTTTAATTTCTAAATACACACACACACACACACACACACACACACACACACACACACACACACACACACACTCTACCAAACTAACAAAACCCAAAGTAACATTGCCAGGAATAGTCATTAAAATCAGAATGTGCTAATTAAGCAGTTACCAGTGTTAATATGGGAGGGGTGACCTCTGTGAACTTTACAATTAACATCTTCAACAAGGAGTTAGTCTGAGTATGTATTTTCTTTGGACTTTACGGTCTGACCTTTTCTTTTATCTTCTGGGCTAAGTTTTTATCTAAATGACCCTTCTCTGTAACTGAGAGTGAGTGCTCAAGTCAAAGAACCATATATCAGTAGTCCAAAGCACCTTTTTCAAATTCTGCCCCAGTGACTCTCAAGAAACATGATTTTGGCAAACTTGGCAGGGTAATTCCTGCTTGTACTGTGCTATCCCTACATTGCAGGTGTTTAGCAACCCTAGCCCCCAGGCCCTAATTTCCTGTTAACTACTACACGTTCATATAGAAATGTGCACCCCTACCCATTTCCATATGCACTCAGGAAAGCTTTAATATCCTAAATTTAAAACCATTGATAATCCCTACTTGCAGTGATTTATTCAAATTAACTAATAAGGTAAATTCCAGGAGAGTGGTTACAACCCAAGTACCCTGTATTCAATTCTTAAGCTGCCTTGGTTGCAAGGGAGTCAGTCACATATAGTGGGGGTAAGTTAAGAAAGGAAGGAAGTCAGTAGAAAGTACTGTCTGGATATTCAGATAGATGTTGTTATAAATTTTTTTCATTCATTAAATGTTCTACAGAATCTGTTCTACCTAGAATCAGGGTTATTGTGTTCCTTACTTTGGTTTTATGTATGTGAGGGAAAGAGCATGAAATCCAGAGACCTACTACAAACAACCAAGTGTTAATCAATTTGATAAACTGTTAGAGTGTACATCAAAAGCATAATATTAATAGGGGCTTTTCTGTTTTCTTTTATTTCAAATTCAAATCTCAGAAATTGACTAATACCTCTCCTAAGCTGTTCTTTCAAGCCAGTTGCCACCAGAAGTCATTGGAAAGAAAGAACTATTTCATAATGGATTTGAAAGGAGCTTATGCTATCAAGTTTTTAATAGACAGTTGTGCAGCCCTAGGCATGATCGGCACAACTGGTGGGTGCTCTCTGGAGATCCCCCAAGGATTCAATAAATGGAATAAATGGGCAATGGAGAATGAAGTGAATTGGAAAAGTGCCTGGTTGACTTCATAAATACTAGCAGGGAAAGATAGGGCAGGATTTATCTTCCAAAAATAAACCTGTTTTACTTGGACTACGCACACACATATGTGCATGCATTTGTGCCAACAAGTGCACACACACACTCACACCTTAATTTGTCTTTTGCTTTAAATCCATCAAGATTTCTTGTATTTTATTCTGACAGTAAGTCGAGCCACCTGGACTTCAAGTGTAGTTAAAGGAAACCCTACCTATCCAGAGCATAATTTGTCTCTACGTCTGTTGCTATAAGAAGCCATATCTCTGGGGTTTGAGAGTCACCCAGAGAGAGAGAAGACAGCCTTAGGGTTTCAGGCTAAAATTGCTTTTACTTAGAACTATTTATCAATGTGCTTACTTCACTTTCTTAGCGTTTTCCTTCTGTGGTTTACTTTTGTAATGTAAATACCTTCAAGCTACCCCTGAGAAAACAATGTCTGAATTGGATGCCTCCTCTGTTATCTTGGTGCTCTGAGTCTTTCAATTAGTATATAATTGGAATAACCAATATTTATTGAATAACTATTTGATGCTAAATACTTAAAAGATATGACCTTATTAAATTTTTATAACAGAACTGTGAGGTAAGGATTAGTAGTATCATTCTCAGTTTCTAGTTGAAAGAACTGAGGTCCACAGAAGTCAGTAATGATAATAAAGCCTTAGTCATAACAAAGGTAGAAACTGAGATTTGAACCCAGCTTTTCCTGGTTAAAAAGTATTCCAGGGCTTCCCTGCTGGCGCAATGGTTGAGAGTCCACCTGCCGATGCAGGGGACACGGGTTCGTGCCCTGGTCCAGGAAGATCCCACATGCCACGGAGCGGCTGGGTCCATGAGCCATGGCCGCTGAGCCTGCGCGTCCGGAGCCTGCGCGTCCGGAGCCTGTGCTCCGCAACGGGAGAGGCCACAACAGTGAGAGGCCCGCGTACCGCAAAGGAAAAAAAAAAAGGTATTCCAGCTTTCTTAGAAATTAAATTCCAGAATTTAGGCAATTCATGTTTCTTCTTTTTAATATAATTTCCTAATAAGTCAATAATGGTAAAATCATGTCATGCAGAATGCCTCTTTCTCTTTATAATCAAGTATAGTATATTCTCATGAGGTCTTAGAAGATTTCTCAATATGTCTTTCCAGGAAATCACCACCAATCAACTGGAGTGGATTCTCAAGATAAAATGTACTCTCTCAGTAATCATTAGGAAAATGCAAATTAAAACCACACTGAGATATTATCTTACACCTTTTAGAATGATGTTGGAGAAGCATGTCTGCACCAATGGGAAACAAGGGTTTTTCCTCCCCTCCAAGGATCTTATGACTTAACCATAGTCCTCAGCAAAAGGCATTCTTCCAGGTTTCATAACAGATGAAGGCAAGGGGAGACACTGATAGAGAACTTATCTTGTTTGGGCACATTCCTTGTGATAAGGCTAAAGCTCAGTCATGAAGAAAGGGGAGGGAGGGGATAGGACTGAGGGCCTAAGATGGAGCTGAAAAAATGGAGTTAGTGTGGTTCAGCCACACACATGGCTATTATCAAAAAGACAAGAAATAAGTGTTGGTGAGGATGTGGAGAAAAGGGAACCCCTGTGCATTGTTGGTGGGAATATAAATTGATACAGCTTCTATGGGAAATGGTATGATGATTCCTGAAAAAAATTAAAAAGAGAACTACCATATGATACAACAATCCCACTTCTGGGTATATAGCCAAAGGAAATAAAAACAGGATTTCAAAAAGATATGTGCACTCTCATGTTCATTGCAGCATTATTCATAACAGCTAAAATATGGAAAAAATCTAAGTGTCAGCCAAAGGATGAATGGATGAATGGATACAAAATCTAAGTGTCTGCCAATGGATGAATGGACGGACACATACACACACACACACACACACACACACACACACGCACACACACATACATACACAGAGGGATATTATTCAGCCATGAGAAAAAAGGAAATGTTGCCTTTTGTGTTTACCAGAGGCTAGAGGGTGGAGGAAATGGGAAGCTGTTGGTCAAAGGGTACAAACTTCCAGATATAAGGTGAATAAGTCCTAGAGATCTAATGTATAGCACGGTGATTATAGTTAATAATACTGTATTATATACTTGAAAATTGTTGAGAGTAGATTTTAAATGGTCTTGCCACATAAACAAAAGGATAATTTATGAAAGAATTGAGGTGTTATCTAAGGCTGCAGTGGCAATTATTTTGCAATACATAAGTGTATCAAATCAACAGGTTGTACCCCTTGAAATTATATAATGTTATACGTCAGTGATACCTTAATAAAGCTGGAAAATATTCAGAACCATGTGTAATGTATCAAGAACATAGTGGGTCCTCATTCAATTGCTCATTTCAGCCAATTTTGTAAAACTGACTGTTTGAAAAGATATTTTGTAGTAATTAGATATTTATGCAAACTTTTAAATCATGCCCTTTGATTATTAAATATCACATTTTTTTTTACATCTTTACTGGAGTATAATTGCTTTACAATGGTGTGTTAGTTTCTGCTTTATAACAAAGTGAATCAGTTATACATATACGTATGTTCCCATATCTCTTCCCTCTTGCATCACCCTCCCTCCCATCCTCCCTATCCCACCCCTCTAGGTGGTCACAAAGCACCGAGCTGATCACCCTGTGCTATGCGGCTGCTTCTCACTAGCTATCTATTTTACACTTGGTAGTGTATATATGTCCATGCCACTCTCTCACTTTGTCACAGCTTACCCTTCCCCCTCCCCACATCCTCAAGTCCATTCTCTAGTTAAATATCACATTTTTATCTGGGTCTAATCTAATTACATATGTCCTTAAAAGTAAAGAATATTTCCTGACAGTGGTAAGAGAGAGAGATGTGAAGATGGAAAGTGGTCAGAGAGATGCAACATTGTTGACTGTGAAGATCAAGAAAGGGCACCATGAACCAAGGAACATAGGTGACCTTGAAACAAATGCTTCCCTAGAGCAGCGGTCCCAATTTTTTGGCACCAGGGGCCAGTTTCGTGGAAGACAATTTTTCCATGGATGGGGGGCAGGGGAGGGGGGGGGATGGCTCAGGTGGTGATGCGAGCGATGGGGAGCGATGGGGAGCGGCAAGTGCAGCTTCGCTTGTTCGCCTGCCGCTCACCTCGTGCTGTGCAGCCCAGTGCCTAACAGGCCTCGGACAGCTGCTGGTCCACTGCCCTGGGGTTGGGGACCCCTGCCCTAGAGCATCTAGAAAGGAATACAGCATAGCTAACACCTTGATTTTAACCCGGTGAGACTGTGTGTCAGACTTCTGACCTACAGACTGTAAGATAATATATTTTTATTGTTTTAAGTCATCAAGTTTGAGGTAATTTTTATGACAGTTATGCAAGTCTAATAAATATAACTAGTTCGACATTTGTACCAGTCAAGGTTTGTACTTGATTCCCCCAACCAGACCCTCCCTAGATGTCTTTGCCTTTACTTTTGATGGACATTACCTAGAGGACGAGATACACTCCACTTTCTGAAACAAATGTATCTGGAGAATGATCCTGCAGCCTGGGCTCCACAGTCTGGTGAGGCTGTGGTTCTAGTCTTGAGTTCAGGTGTTGAGTTTTCTACTTCACAGACATCCCATATATCCATTCTTCCCATGGCCCGGAATGCAAGACTATACTTCTTAATTCATTCAACAAACATGTTTTTTACACCTACTGTGTACCATTTCTGTTCTGGTTACTGGGACCCAGTGATGAACAACATAGACAAACTCCCAACTCTCATGGAGTTTATACTTCAGAGCAAGAGACAGCAAACCACAGCCCATGGATCAAATCCAGTCCACTACCTGTTTTTATAAATAAAGCTTTCTTGGAACGCAGATGTGCCCATTCACTTGCATATCCTTAATGCTACTTTCATGCTATAACAGCAGAGTGGAGTAGTAACATCGGAGACTATGTAGCCCACAAAGGATATAATACATATGATCTGGCTCGTTACAGAAGAGGTTTGTTAACACTTGCTCTAGAGGAAAGACAAGGAATGAAACAAATATGTGCAAATATTAAGAAGTACAGGGTGCTCTGGAAGTGTCTTAGAGTGAGGGGATAACATTTAACTAATCTGAAATAACCCAAAACTAAAGGATGCATAAGAGTTAGCCAAATAGAGAAAGTGTGAGAAGTTAGGAGAAAGTGTCCCAGATAAAAGGGAGATTATGTGTAAATGCCAGAAAGTGAGAAAGGAAATGGTACATTTGACATTAAGCTGGGAAAGGATAATATGTGGAAGAATGGTCCAATATGATGTCAACCCAAGCAACGTATTAGAGGCCATGTTAAGGATGTTCAATTCCATACAAAAGGCAAGGGGAAGTCAAGGATTAGGTTTTGTTTTGTTTTTTTGCGGTACGTGGGCCTCTCACTGTTGTGGCCTCTCCCGTCGTGGAGCACAGGCTCCGGACGCGCAGGCTCAGCGGCCACGGCTCATGGGCCCAGCCGCTCCGCAGCATATGGGATCTTCCCAGACCGGGGCACGAACCCGTGTCCCCCGCATCAGCAGGCGGACTCTCAACCACTGCGCCACCAGGGAAGCCCCAAGGATTAGTTTTAAACTGGGTTTTTCCCTGTCTAGTGCTTAATTATTTCCTTGACTTGAAACTCAGCCCTGATCCCCAACTGCCTGGCTGTGTTTCCTGTATCTGCCTAGATCCTGCAAACTCCTCTTGATGTTTCTTCCTTCATAAGAATATTCTAGATAGGTTCTTGCTGACTGTCCAGCTGAAACTCATATCTTTCTTGTACCCAAAGCTGACTCATTCCTGGTATGGCCTCTTAACTGGCCACTCCCTGAATTACAGTTCATTGGACTGCCATGGCATTCCTCACTTTCATGAGTTCCCTGCTCTCATTCTGTTGGAGTCTAGTTCCCCTGATGTAATGGAAACAAACAAACCAACACAAACAAATAGACTGACAAGAGTTATCTTGGGGCTTCCCTGGTGGCGCAGTGGTTGAGAGTCCGCCTGCCGATGCAGGGGACACGGATTTATGCCCCGGTTCGGGAAGATCCCACATGCCGCGGAGCGGCTGGGCCCATGAGCCACGGCCACTGAGCCTGCACATCCGGAGCCTGTGCTCCGCAACGGGAGAGGCCACAACAGTGAGAGTCCTGCGTACCGCAAAAAAAAAAAAAAAAAAGTTCTCTTGACTTCAAGTCCTGGCTTCC
>NW_020837951.1:15513203-15555683 GCF_003676395.1 Aethalodelphis obliquidens
AGTCCTGCGTACCGCAAAAAAAAAAAAAAAAAAAGTTCTCTTGACTTCAAGTCCTGGCTTCCTAACTTCATAGCTGTGTGATATTAAATAAGATGTGACATTAAATGGTTCCTAGGCTCCTTCATTTCTAAAATGGTCATAGAATTCTTATGAGGATTAAATGGAAAAGTATGCTGTGCTACGTCAATTGCATCAATGGACCTCTTAAAGCTATTCCTGTATTCCACACTTTGCTGTCCCCTCCCACCCTGTGACTCTTTTGTCCAGCTCTGCCTTGTGACTTGACCTTGTGATTTTCCTTGGTCAATAAAGAGGTAAAAAATGTGACACAAGCAGAGACTCCAAAATGTGCTTATGTGGTTCAGCTTCCTCTCTTACCTCGCAGGCTTCCCCGGAGAACATGCCTGGGATAGTCTACGGGAGAAGGAAGCAGGTGGAACAGAGCTGAGTGAGTCCAGGTGTCCCAGCCAAGCCTCCAGACATGTGAGGAAGTCCTCCTAAGATCTGGAGAGTTGTCTAGCCAGCACTGTGCTGACCATAGACACTGTGTGAGCCCCATCAAGTCTAGTTCAGGACAGCAGAACTGACCAACTGCCTCTAGACTCATCAACAAAAAGTAATGTTTATTTTGTGTATCTCTGAAGGTTTGTGGTTGATTGTTTCACAACAGTTTTGTAACTGTTGCATATACAGCAACTAATTGACACATACACTTGAAGTGAGATAACAGTGTGCTGAGCATATACTCTGTGTTCAATAAACGGTAGCTCCTCCCCGTACCACCACCACCTGTGTGATGTAAATATCAGCAGGTGTCAATTCAGAACATGCTCTCATTATTACACTGGTTGGGGTGGAGCTTCACTTCTGCTGGGTTTCCAGACAGCATGCTTGTTGACACAGACACACTGCTGACAGCAGTCAATCCTGCTCTAGTCCAATGACCTGTGCACACGCACACAAACACACACACACACAAACACACACCCAATTTAAATAAACGGAGGGTCCCACCATCTGCATTCTTAAATGAGTGCCTGCCTGTTGCAATATAAGGGCCTCTCACAGAAGTCATCACTAAGTCGCATTTTCCGTTCTCTTTAGGTGCCCACAACAGCTCCCACATAGTCCTTTGCCCAGCAGAACTGAGCGAACTACATCATGTCAGGGTCAGCACAGCATAGCTTCTGAAGTAGGTCTGGAGACGGTTTCCAAAGAGACATGTTATTAAAGAAACAATGCCTTTGTCTCAGCAGCAGGGCTAAGTGCTGTTTATTTCTAGATGCCTTCCTGGAACACAGGGGAGAGAGTACAGCTGCATGTCATTCATGGAGTGGCTGAGACTGGATCGGGGTTAGCATTCAGAGGAAATGACCAGGCTCATTCAGGCCTGGCGACATGATGCAATTTTCTGTCCTTGACGAAAAGGAACTCAGTTTTCCTTCTTCATTGGCCCGCAGGGGCTCCAAACTTCAACATTCCTCTTTGTGTGAACTATAGCATCCGTTTCTCCTTCACCTGATCATCTAGGGTTTAAGCATTTTTTGATTTCTCCATAGAAATGTTTCCCTTGTTCTACGTTCCCTCTCTCACTCTGTTCCTTCTGATCAAGATAAGTACAGCCAAGTGGCTCAGACCACAGGCTCTGGGAAAAAACCTGCATCAGTTAGAATCCCGTTTTGAACACTTAATCTCTGTCCTTGGACAGTTCCCTTCTTCAAGACTCCTTTCATTATAATAATAGTACATGAAAAATAGTAGTTACATTATAGGTATGGTTTATGAAACAAATGAAATAATTCACCATTAAGTATTTCACCTCAGGATTTGACAAAGAGCAAGCATTAAGTAAATACTTGTTCCTATTCTCTCATTATCGTCATCAATTTTTTTTTGTATTATTATTCAGACTGAGACCTAGTATTCGTTCCTCTAAACAACTCTTCAATTCTTCACCTCTATCTGAATCTACCCTCTTAACCCTCCTATATAAATCATGTCAGAAGCATCTCAACTAGCCTCACCAGCTTTTCTCTCTTCTCTCTGATACTTTCCACTGGCACACCATTTCTCCTAGGATAGCTCTCATCCTTTGTTACGTGACGTATTAATTTCCTAGGGCTGCCTTAGCAAAGTACCACAGACTGAGTGGCTTAAACAACATAAATTACTTTTCTCACAGTTCTGAAGGCTAGACATATGAAATCAAGATATCAGCAGAGGGCTTCCCTGGTGGCGCAGTGGTTGAGAGTCTGCCTGCCAATGCAGGGGACATGGGTTCGTGCCCCGGTCTGGGAGGATCCCACATGCTGCGGAGCGGCTGGGCCCGTGAGCCATGGCCGCTGAGCCTGCGCGTCCCGAGCCTGTGCTCCACGACGGGAGAAGCCACAACAGTGAGAGGCCCGAGTACCAAAAAAAAAAAAAGATATCAGCAGAGTGTCCATGCTCCTCCTGAAACCTGTAGAGGAATCCTCCCAGTCCTCTTCCTAGCTTCTGGTGACTTCCCACCATATTTGATGATCCTTGCCTTGCAGATGCATCATTCCAACCCCGCACCATCACATGGTATTTTTGCAGTGTTGTCTTCTTATAAGGATATCAGACATATTGGATTAGAAACCCACCCTACCCCATTATGTCTTCATCTTCACTAAATTACATCCACACTAATTATACTTCCATATAATGTCACATTCTGAGGTACCTGGCTTAAGACTTGAACTTATCTTTTTTGGGGGGTGGGGAGGGGGACACAATTCAACCCATAAAACACGTCTCTTTAGGATTTCCTCCACTTACATCTCAGTCTCTGTCTCTCACCAGTCTCCACACTATCCGTTCTGGCCACACGAAACTTTTAAAAGTAAGTTGATTATACAGTGTCCTCTCTGCTGCCTTGGAGCCTTTCACGGGCTGTAAGCTCTGGCCAGAACAGAGCTTAGAGCCCTCCCCTAGCTTATGCCCAATGCCCTCCCCTAGTTTTTTCCTAGCTAAGGTTTACTTATTCTTAAGATCTCAAAGTTGTCATGACCTATTACGTGAAACCTCACTTCACACCCATTAGGATGGTTATCGTCAAAAAGAAGAAACGGAAGAAAGGAAGGAAAGGAGGAAGGAAGAAAATAACAAGTATTGGTGAGGATGTTGGCAAGAAGAAATTGGAACTCTTTTTCATTGCTGGTGGAGATGTCAAATGATGCATCCACTGTGGAAGACAGTAAAGCCATTCCTCAAAAAACTTAAACACAGAATTACCTTATCATACAATGATTCCACTTTGGTTATATACACAAAAGAATTAAAAGCAGGGACTTAAACAGATATTTACATAACAATGTACATAGTAGCATTATTCTCAATAGCTAAAAGGTGGAAATAATACACAACTATCAGTGGACAAATGGACAAACAAAATGTCATATATATTATAATATATAGTATATATATATATATATAATGTAATATATATATATATATACACAGCCACATATAGACATATATACATACACATACACACACTGGAATAGTATTCAGATTTAAAAGGAATGAAATTCTGATACATGCTACAACATGGATGAAACTTGAAGCATTATGCTAAGTAAGACAGATACAAAAGAACAAATCTTGTATGACTCCACTTACATGAGGTACTTAGAGTAGTCAAATTCATAGAGAAAGCGTGTAGAATAGAGGTTACCAGGAACTGGGTTGGGGCGGACAGCATAAGGAGTAACTGTTTAATGGATACAGAGTTTCAGTTTGTGAGGATGAAAAGTTCTTTAGATGAATGGTGATGATGGTTGAGAACAATGTCAAGGCACTTAGTGCCACTAAATCACACACTTAAAATGGTTAAAATGGTAAGTTATATGATGTATATATTATACTACAAAAAAATACCCTAAAAAAAAACCACAAGAGAATGTATTCTACCTATGCATCCAGTGGTATCTGCATAATTTATTTTTTTTAATTTAACCAACACAAAGATAATGCATCTGTACGCTGATCACTGATCTAAGCACTATGTAAATAAGAGCTCGTTTAATCTTAATACCTTATGATGTAAGTAATATTATTATACCTATTGAATGGATAAATACACTGAAACAGAGAGGCAAAGCAATTTTCCCAAGGTCAGCAGTCCCTAGGTGGCAGAGCAGGGTTAGAGACAAGCATTAGGGACTCAGGCTCTGGAGTCTGGACACTAAACTCTCACAGCTCAGATCGTGTTCATCACCTCCATAATCACGATGTTCAGGGGATCTAAGTTATGTGCACAGTACAGTCAATGCCACTTTATTTTTTAGGAGAGCTCTCAGATCAACCCCATCCTATAATCTATTCCTGTTACATGGCTGATTCCTATAATTTTCATATTTCTTACTGAAATGAAAGGATCTCTCACTAGTTTTGGAACATTTTCTGTCATTTCTTAGTTTTGTGTTTTTGTCCACAGAATTGGTCCTAGTTACCTTATTTCTCTGTAACAAATTACTGTCTAACTTTTTGTACTATAAAACAGCCATTTGGCTTTTCTCAAGACTTTGGGGTCAGAAACCTGGAAAGGCTTGGTTGGGCAGCTTGTCTCTGATCCACACGGGATCCATGTGGGACATGGCTGGACAGTACTCTTCCAAGGTGATGGCTTCTGATTGCACTTGTCTGGAACCTCAGAGCTTCTTGGCATTTCTCTCTGTTTCTGTCTCTCCATATGTCATCTCAACATTCTAATATAAGATAACTTTACTGGTTTGGGCTACTCACAACAAGGGAGTCTCAGGGATGTCATACCTTTTACACAGTGACTGGCTTCTAAGAAGCAGAAAGAAGTCACCTAAACAGTTAAAGTCCCCCCCTAAGAACTAGCATAGCATCATTTCCGCCGGATTCTAGTTGTCAAAACAATCACCCATATTCAAGTAGGTAAAGAGATAGTCTCCATCTCTTGTTGGAATCATTGCAAAGTCATATTGCAGAAGAGCATGTGGAATGGGAGATATCATTGTGACCATCTTTGTAAAGTGAAAATCCTTGTTATCTTTATCTAGCTGGAATCAGATAGATAGTTTTTTTTTAAATTTATGGATTCGACAATACTCTATCACAGTCAATCATGTAAGTAGCAGAAGCTCAATTTTAACTAATGATTAAAAATAGTATGTACTGGTTCAGGTACTGAAGTACAGAATGGGCAGGGACAGCTTTTTGCTTATTTCAAGTATAAGTCCAGAAAGTCAGATACCCTTCGTACTCTTTCCTTCTATTACCTAAATTTTTCTCTCTGTGCTGGCTTCAGTATTTCACCAGAATGGGAAAGAAGCATAAGACTATTAGAAATATATTATTGAATTTTAAGGAGAGATTCCAGAGATGGAGATGAATATCTGAGTATCATCTACATAGAAACAGATAATTATTGACGATGTGGAAATGAGTGAGTTCTTTAAAGAAGGTAACAGGGCTAAAGAGAAGAAAAGAAGGAGCCAGATCAAAGTGAGAACTTAACTTTCAGGATACAACGTTTGTTTTGTGGTTGGGTGTGTGTGTGAGTGTGTACATATCTGGTCAGGGAAAGATTTAATAAGCCCTTTACCAGAGTAACTAGTAATTACTGGCAGTTGCTAGTGGTAATATTAGAGTAAAAACAACCCCTGCCTTACCTGTGTCAAAGTAAAGCTGTAACCCTAAGAAAGGAATGAGGTAACTAACACATTGTTTGGTGGGAAAAGATTTTGGAGTTGGACTTAGGGGACATCTCTCTAGCTCTCCATCTTCCACAAGTGGGAAAGGTGGTCGGGGACAAGCTTTCTAACTCCTTTGGGTTATCTCTTAAAGATATAAAATGAGGGCTTCCCTGGTGGTGCAGTGGTTGAGAGTCCACCTGCCGATGCAGGGGATGTGGGTTCGTACCCCGGTCCGGGAAGATCCCACATGCCGCGGAGCAGCTGGGCCCGTGAGCCATGGCCGCTGAGCCTGCGCATCTGGAGCCTGTGCTCCGCAACTGGAGAGGCCACAACAGTGAGAGGTCCGTGTACCGCAAAAACAAAGCCAAAAACAAACAAAAAGATATAAAATGAGGAGATTGAACTATATGGATGTCAGAGGCTCTCCTAATTCTAAAAGTCTGTGCATTATAAAAATGCTTTTGCCAAGTATACAAAATATTACAGAAAACAAGATTTTATGAGTTTTAAAGGTTGATTTATTCAGAGTGTCTGTCTACATGGATCAATTTCATCATATAAATGTCAACCATTCCATTTTTAGTTTAGTTTTAGTACTGTACTTCCACCAGGTCCACAAGGCCACAGCCAAGTGGAAACCACGTTAAGTATCATGGAGGGGGAAACTACAGATGAACCCTACTCATGCAGCTGCAGTGGTCATGACAAGATTTGGGTTAATAAAAGGTTTGTAAATGTAGTTGCTGTTTAATTGCATTAAAAACACGTGCTTTTTCAAAGATCCCCAGGGTGACTCTTTTCATAAATAGCAAGCACCTTTTGTGATATGAATTCTAATGGCTTAATTAACGTTTTGCAAACTCAGATTTTGACTTTTCAAGCATTCTTAACACTCAGCCTACCTTTATTGCATAGTCAAATATTTCTATTTTATTTCTTCCATAGGATAATTTGATATGCAGGTTGATACCTGACAAATAGATCAGCCAGACATATTTTGTCAAGTGGAACCTTTACTTCAGTTCTCTAAATTGATGTTCAAATTCATTAGTTAATTGCCTCAATATCTGCTGGACTTTGACAGCCAGGCTGTTTTCTACTTCTTTTCACTGCTTCTTTCTAGTCAGTCATTTAATCAGCTTCTGCCTGGTTTACTTATACTTTCATCATTTCCTTTCTTTTAGCTAAATTCATATGTGCATATTTTGCTGATTTTAAAAGAAATTAATTCTTGTTATAAGATATTTTAAAGTTACCGCTGTGTATAAAGTAAAATACAAATTATTTTATGCTCTCACTCCTCAAGCCCCTTAGACAGTCACTGTTCAGTTTGGCATATAGTCTTTCAAACTTTGCGTTTTAAAATGCAACATATTATATTAATTTTTATACATAACCACATTATTTTCCAATATTATATAGCATCCCATTGAATGATTTTCAAATCATTTATTAAATTAATAACCCAATTTTAGTTATATTGCCTGTTGTCATTTTTTTCTCATTTCAGACAATGTTGTATTGAACATACTTAACCAGTGGTCTCTCCAGATACTTAGGATAGTTTCCTAGAATTAAAATTCTTGATTTACATAATATGCATACTTAATGTTAATCTGTATTGCTTTATTTTCCTCTAGGGAATTACACTCAGGAAAAGAAAGAAGTGTATGAGGATGTTTGTTTGACCACATCCTTGATAAACACCTGGCCTTATGAATCTTTTGATAAATGTCTTTCTCTTTCTCTCTCTCTATTTTTAGCATGGCTAAACCTATTTTCATATTTCTGTGGTTATTTATAGGGTACTCTTGATGAATATATAATGCCTTTAGGTTTTCTCATCCTGGTACATTCTACCTTCCACACATAACACAATTAAAAAATAATTCAAAGCCATTGGGGTCAAATCTTTTGAAGGCATCTCATAATGAAAAAAAAAAATCAAGTTCAGTGCCCTAGGTCTCACATTTGAGACTCTCTTGCAATGGGTCCTACTCATTTTTCCAAACTTACTTCCTGCTCTTTTTCACTATTCCAGCTTTAAGGCTCTTCCTCATCTTTAACACACACTGTGCATATCACTACCATTTGATATTCAGTTGTTTATCCTTCAAAGGCTTATTTCTCCCATAAGGCTTTCCTGACTATCTCCAGCCCAAGATGAATTCCTCCAGCACTTCCTCTCATAGCACTTAAAGCTGACACCATTCTCTTTAGGACCCAATTTAGTAGCACCTGCATTTCTCCTCTTCCTTCCAAAAGCAAACAGTTCCCTCTGGGCCAGGATGACATTTTATTCATTTGCATATTCTTTCAATTCATATAATGGAGTTTAGAACACTTTAAGGACTCAATAAACATTTGTTGAATGGTCTACCCATTTCTAATCCTTTGCTTTCACCTACTCCCTCAAAAGTTAACTCCTTGTCACTTCAGGTTTGAGCTAGTTGGTAGGTAGTATTTTCAGATGCCTTTGTACTTCTGTTTCTCTTTCCTCTTCTAATTCACTGCATGCTTTCAGATCACAAAAGTGATCATGGAACACGAGACTGAACAAAACAAACAAGTGACTAAATGAATGAATGAATATTTACCTGTCTGACCACCATAAGTATTTGGGGAATGGGTACATGAACCAAAAATAGTCTTTCGCCCCTGGGACTCTTCTGCCTGGAAATATTATCTTTCCTTGGTTGTCATGGTACCAGAAGAATGCAAATCAGGGTGTCAGTAGCACTCTCCAGGGCTCCATGGATGGAACCCACTTAATAATATAGAAGAGCCAATAAATAGAGAAAAAAAGGTGTGAGAACAAGCATATTGGACAAATTATTTGAGCCCTAGGTCAGAACATGCTTGCTCTCTTTCCTCTGTACTTTCATTTATGGGAATCTCAGAACTGGCTTAATATGTTTGAATTCCTCTTCAACATGTAGAGCTATTTCTAATAAGAAACATTATTCCTTTATACTTCTTTGCCTGTGGCCAATCTGAAACTTTACCTTTGGTTTTTTTTTTTTTTCTTAATTTACCAATTTCTAAAACCTAGGTTAAGATCTCCCACCCATTATGAAATCTTCCTCAAGCTTGCCCACTCACTGTTTCTCTGAATGCTTGGGAAAGAGGAGAGCGTTCTGTGAAGCACTGTGCACTTGATTGGGAGACTGGAATGGAAGGCAGAATAAAAAAAACAAGAATAGTTTAAGGAATGTCCAAAAAAAAAGAAGACAAATGGTTACAAAAATTATAGCACATTTGTTCTTAGGCTATTATCTACATATTTAACAATGATGAACACTATATAATAAAGAAATGCTCTTGAGATGTTTAGCAAAGCAGAGCACAGTGTTGCAGGTATATCATAATTACAATGTAAAATAATGGGTATTAACTTAAAACTGGCAAAAAAGGTAGAAAAATAATTTACTGGTTTTAGTGTGTGGGATTACGGGTGAGTTTTTTTCTGTAAATATTTACATTACTTTTACAACTTAAATAAATAAAATGTTTTTCCCTCTATTTTCCCAATTTTCTACTGTGTGTGTGTGTGTGTGTGTGTGTGTGTGTGTTTATGTGTCAGGTAAAGGTCCAAGGCAGAAGGTGTGGACCCACTACCTATTGTAGCATCTTAGTAAGATTCTGTCATCTTTGGTCTCAACTTCACCATCTGTAAAATGATGGTGAATGAAACTGATCCAGGGTTCCAAATGCAAAAGCCTACTTTTTGGGACTTCCCTGGTGGTCCAGTGGTTAGGACTCTGAGCTTTCACTGCCAAGGGCACAGGGTTCAATCCCTGGTCGGGGAACTAAGATCCCACAAGCCGCGCGGTGTGGGCAAAAAACAAACTAACAAAAAGAAAACAAAGCCCAATAAACAAAAGCAAAAAAAAACCTACCTCAGAGAATTACCATGAGGTTTTTTGTTTTTTTCGTTTGTTTGGTTTTTTAAGCCTACTTTTCTTAATCTAAGCACATTGTGTGTATCAAAGTGTTTGCTTACTAAACTGTCAGGGCTATTCCTTGCTTTCCCAAACTATAAGTCTACTCCCATGTTCTTGATACACATGAATCACTCATGCTACCCTCTGCCTTTTTATAGAGAAACATATTTCTGCCTCAAGGATATAAGCAGGGCAAATGTGTTCAATTCTGGATACTTAGACCAGGCTTCAGTGTTGAGGAGGTGATATAGAAGTTACAGTAAACTGGACTACAGTACAGACTGCAGTAAACTGGAGCATCTGGCTTTGGCTTAAAGGAGAAAGCAACTGCTCATCTTCAGCTGACAACTGCCAAGCCAGAATGTTGGCTCAGAGGTGTTTAATCTTCCAGTTTCATTGGAGAAACCATGAAAATCTGGATTTTTTTGTTTGTTTTTTAGATGTTATGTATTAACTCAAATTACAATAAAACAACCTTTAGAAGTCATATAAAACCCATTTTGGGGATAAATCGACTCCTTGAGCCATGAATTTGCAATCTCTTGGCTAGATAAGATGTAAAGGTTCTTTTAGTTCTGTGACTGATTAGAAATTAATTGGTCTTTATTTCCATGGTTTGGTTTTATTACCCAACATCCCTTGCATCTCCCTTTGTAAAAATCCCATATTTTATTTGGAAATGGACATCTTTCCTCCATTCTGAGTCTAAATGTTCCATTGAAGTTTGAGTCCATCTGTAACTCTAAGGGTGGCTTAGGGGAATCAAATACTGTAATTCAATAGCAAAATTGTTTCAGGTATAGACACATGGCCCAAGCCAAGCCAATGAGAGACAAAGGGACTCAATTCTGGGACATTTTAAAATGTTATTAAGAAAGGAGATCCTCTTTTCTCTGCTGGACAGGGACTAAGAAAGCAGTAGTCCTGAAAGATACTGGAAGCAATATTGGAACCATGGGGCAACAAAACTAAGAGAACAGAGTCAAAATAGAGGAAGCAGAGACAACACACTTGGGAGGGAAATAATGGATATTCATTATGTTATTTGTGCTCCTATATCCAGCATATCTGAAGCTGGTAACTTTGGATTTTCTATCATGGATCCATTAAATCTTTTTAACCTAAGCTAATTTGCATCTGAGTTTCTATTAATGGCAACAGAAACTCCAAGCTGCTACACAGAGGGAATTGAGGTGAGATGGGAAAACTTCCTTAGTCCTGAATTTCTTCACTGCTTACACTCAAAATAAATAAATAAATAAATAAATAAAAGACCATAATAACAACACTCTTTCTCCACCCTCCAGGATGCTGGATGTCTTTACTGAAGCATGGCTAGGCATAATGTCACCATGTCCCAGCACCATTTCCAGAGGTTACTCTTTTGAATAAACATTGTCAGCACCTTCTTTTTGTACGGTGGAAAATGGAATGTTATTTTTCTTTCATCCCTGTTGCCATATTCCCCTGCGGAACCCTTTCAATTTAGTGAAGTAGAGAGGGACCTGGCAGTTTGCGTCGACTCTTATGAATGGGGTGCTTGAAATACCAGAGTCAATGACATGAGAAGCAGGGCTTCATTACTCCTCAGCTCACCCGGACTCAGGCTTCCCAGGACCCAGTGATAGTTTGCTGCCAGAAAGATCGATCTGAATTTCAATGTGTCAAGTCTCTCTGGCTGAACGTTCCATGTTTCAGGCTGCAAATGGCTTTTAGAAATCTTTTGAACAACCCAGTGACTCAGCTCTCTACCCTCTACCACTGCCTAACACTAAATTGGATATAGTTATTTCCAAGTTGTAATAAATGAAGGAACAGGTGGTCTAAGGAACAGCACAAGTCTGCAATGACAAAACATCCAATAAATAAGTACCTTTCAACAAGACCATTCACTTTAGATGAGGCAACATGGAGAAGGTGAGGAACAGAGCATCTGGCCTCTGAAAGCCAGGTTTAAGTCTCTGCTCTACCCTTTCCTGAATAAGTAAAGTTGACAACACTGCCAAACCTTTTTCCAGACTCATAAAGGCTGATATGATCCTCACCAAATGAGAATGATAATGATGCCTACCTTCACAAAACTGTGATCTATATATTTCATTACATTGGGAGCTATGTAATTCATTACATTTCATTACATTGGGAGCCAGTGTAATTGGGAGCTACATTACATTCACAGCCATTTTGTAATGAAGAATTAGGACTAAGAAAGGGAAAATTTATTCATTCATTCAACAAGCATTTAAGATGGACCTTAACAGTTAAAAAAAAAAAAGTAGCATCTGCAGTCAGAATACCTAGATTCATATTCTTTTTCTAATCATTATTAACTATATGACCTAGGGTTTAATTTCTCGTGCCTTCCCTTTCTTTTCTATAAAAGGATCTACCTCACAGGCTTACAGTGAGAGTTTATGAAATTAAAATTATTACATTTTCAGGACTGTGGCAGTCACACAGTGAGCACCTAACCAGTTTGTATTATTACTGTTACTGATATTGTTATTGTTTAGTCACCTGTACTTTGTAACGTTTCAGACATAGTGCTTAAGAAAAGAGCGTAGAATGTGACCGCTTTGAGCTGAGGTTCTGAATTTTATCTTTTCACTCTCTAGCTCTGGGTCTTTGGGCAAATCATTTCACCTCACTATGTCTTGGTTTTCTCACTTCTAAAACTGGAATAGTAATAGCACACTGTTTATAGGGAAGATATGAAGACTACAAAAGAGGTATTTCATGTGAATCACTTAGTAGAACACCTAATATGCAATACATCATACTCAGTTATTCTTACTATTCTTGCCATTATTAATGGCTTTTTCAAAGTCATATAGGAAATCAGAGGCATAAATGGGGAATCTGTTCATATCACTACTTGTGATACTTTGTCTTGACTCCAAACCCCACATTGTTGCCATTACACCATATTGTTTCTCTTTCAAGAAGATGAACAGCAGAGCAAAGCCAAAGGCAAGTTTAGATTTATTCTACTGTCATTTCAAACATAGTGCAGGGTGCCATATCTCTTTGAAATGTATGTATGTTTTAAAAGAAACAAAAAATAGCTATAATAAACACCAACTGCTTACAAAGTAAATTGTGCTAACCCCTCTGCTCCCCATTTGCAAACATATTTGGATTACATCTGGAACAAAATCATTAGTGGCAGGAAGACAGATGTTCTTCAAAGTTCGGGTGTGCATGTAGACATCAAATATTGATATTGATGTTATTTACTCATTTGATTCTTTACTCTTTTCCAAAAAGATGGATTCTGAGCTTTTTCAAGATTCATTTCTTCTTTCTTTGGTTCCCAAGGTGACAAATCAAAATTTACCCCAGGAACTTGCAAAGTATATCACAGTGGAAGAAATCTGTCAGACGTGGAATAATATTAATAACTAGTATTGTGTAGTTGTCAATCAGCATAGTCTTTTCTCAGAAATAATTTAAGGATCTTCCTCAAACCAAAGCAGTGTGTATACAGTGACGGAAGAATAATGCACACTGCTAATAACAGACTGAGGAATATAGTGCATTTTACTCTAGATTTTAATTTTAAATATAATTCATTAAAGTAAAATGAGAATCTCATTGGGTTCACTTTGAAGACATATATTTAAGGGAGAGAATACATGCAATATGATAGTCTATTAAAAAAGCGCATAATGTTCCATGGATGATACAAACAAATAGGAAATTTTATGAGGGTGGGAATAGAAGATATGAGGCAATGTCCTTGACCTATATTTGTTGAAACTGCTGTAAAATCCCATATTTATTTAATGGAATACACAGGAATTTGTTTTACCCAGAGATAGTTAATTACTGAAAGTGAAAAAGGCTTTCTTCTCAGCAGGAACATAATAGTTATATTTCTTGGTAGAGCCCATTTTCAGAATGCAATATAAATTTATCTGTGGACACTAATCAATATGTTCTCCATGTCTTCTCTGCTTTTCTAGAGAAGTGGATTCAAACTCATATAATAAAATGCTTTGAAAGCCAGGGAGGAAAGAATAGGAGTAATGTCCAGTAGAGTAGCTGTTATACACTGAATGTTTACATCACCATAAAATTTATATGTTGAAATCCTAACCTCCAATGTGATAATGATACCGAGCAAGGCCCTGTGGGGATCCTGGGCACAAAAGCCTTTCTGTGTCCCCCATTTCTTGATTACAGGAAATAGGCTTCATTAGGTCACCATGACCTTCCCTGAGTTCCAATGGGCAGATTCAAGCAATTGTTAATTAGGAAAGGGAGGGGATGTGAGGCAAGTCATTTTTAAAATTATGCATTATATGTTTTCTTTTGTACATTTACCCATGCTGTCACTGCATTTGGAGTACATTTTCCACTCCTTTCTTTATGTCTAATGTGTGCCAATCTCAAAGTTCCAGCCTAAACTGCACTCTATTTATAAAGCTTTCTCTAAATTTCCCACTAGAGTTAGAATTTCCTTTATCTTTGCTCTCAAAGCACTTTATCTATTCCTATATTTTTTAAGATTTAGCAAGTTAGATATGAATTTTTTGCTTACATGCTTATGTTTCAAATTCATCTTGTGGACTAAGAATGTCACCTGCCATATCAGGAGACAAAGGATGTTGTGGCCATCGAGCTTTCAGCCACTGCAGCCACCCCCACCTGTGTACCCTGAGGGGATTCAGGATGGAGAAAAACATACTGGCCCTAGATAGTTAAGGTGCATATCAAAGGAATGATTTCACTGAGCCCAGACTCTTGTATCTTCTCATACATAGAAAAGCACTAAATTCATTAACTTGAGATGTCTGGTTTTCTTTAATTAACAGTAATCTTTTGATGTTCCGACTACCTGGTCTTTGTTGCAAAAACTCCTATATGTCCTGGCTCCTCCCTTACCTCTTCAAAGCAGTCCCTCAGAGCTGAGAGGCTGTCTTCCAGGCTTAAGTTCTCAGTTTTGTCCACCGAATAAAGCATAATTCTTAACTTTTAGGTTGTGCAATTTTTTTTTCAGTTGACAATTTGTAACTTCCCCCAACAAGAGAGCCCATGATTTATTCATCTTGCTCAACATGGCACACGAATAGATATTCAACAAAACCTTACTGGGAGAAAGAATACATGTTATTTGTTTCTATATTTTAAGCCTCTTACATCACCTAGCCTAGTGCCTAACATGTAACAGGAGCTAAGTGAATGTTAGGTAAATATTGATATTTGAATGTTGACCAAAAAAAGTCAATTTTATTGTTTCACAAACTTTATGATTAGGGAAAGCCATTTTTTTTTTTTTTGGCAGTACGAGGGCCTCTCAATGTTGTGGCCTCTCCCGTTGCAGAGCACAGGCTCCAGACACACAGGCTCAGCGGCCATGGCTCACGGGCCCAGCCGCTCCGCAGCATGTGGGATCTTCCCAGACCGGGACACAAACCCGTGTCCCCTGCATCGGCAGGCGGACTCTCAACCACTGCGCCACCAGGGAAGCCCAAGGGAAAGCCATTTTTTGTTTTTCATGATTCAGTTCACAAAACTAGCCCTTTCGGATTTTCTGTCTTTGACCTTCTCATATCTACTTCCAATAGACTTTTTATTCCCCAGAAATATTTATAACTCAAAGAAAATAATGCCCCAGGATGACTAATTGTGTATAAATGAGAAGAACCCAATATGGTCTTTCTCACCCCCAATCTAGTGCCAAGTGCTTTCTCCTGTAGCCCATTTTACTCAAAACACAAAATAATTGTATTAACTGGGGGCTTGGGGGAAGGGGTGATTTTTTTAAATTATTTAAAAGAAATGTTAATTTGCTATTAAATCTCTTGTTGAAAGACTAATAGCTTAATGAACACATTAAACATGTGCAAATTAGGTTTTTTTGGAATGCATTACTTAGTTTCAGATTGAGAGGGGTGATGTATCATCGTCATCTCTGCAGGAATTAATGAGGCATTAGGCCATCTCCTGTCATGGAGGCCAGACTTATGAACAATCTGCCTATTTGCACATGTGAACCTTGTCCCGTTCTCTCTCTCCACCCACCGCATACATCTTTTCTGGGCCTCCTGCTTCTGCAGCCTGAACTTTGGTACTTGAAATACAAACGTTGGTTCACTATCAGTTCGGAAGTGAAAAGTAGTCTGTTGCCAGTGACAAATGTTGTTTACTGTTACTAGAAAAGAGGGTGGAACAATGAGTGCATATATTAACATCACAGGGGATGGGTTTGGTAGTCATTCAATTGCCATCTTGCCCTGTGAAGACACATAACCTCTCTCCATTTCCCTCAATCACCCACGCACTCTCAGACATCTACATTAAAATAAAGAGCCCAAGGCAAGGCAAGCTATCTTAACTATCATAAGTGGCAAGGTGTTCTCAACTCAACAGCTTTTGTCACCAGCTCTCAATCTTTCCTCATCACAAGCACAGCTTTCTCTGCCTGCATCTTTTGATATATTTGCTCTATCCTGCAGTTCCCAAATCAGCAGTTCCAAACCTCCATGAACGTGCAGCATCTAAAAGCCATCAGTTTAATTCCATGACATAAACTATCTCTTACCTGCATTTATTTTTATAATTAGCAGGTATGACATTTAATTCTGTTTCAAGAATCTTTGATAAATTTTTTTAAAAAAAATAATTTATTTGTTTTTATTTTTGGCTGTGTTGGGTCTTCATTGCTGCTCATGGGCTTTCTCTAGTTGCATCAAGTGGGGGTTACTCTTCCTTGTGGTGCGCGGGCTTCTCATTGTCATGGCTTCTCTTGTTGCAGAGCATGGGCTCTAGAGTGCAGGCTCAGTAGCTGTGGTGCACAGGCTTAGTTGCTCCGCGCAATGTGGGATCTCCCCGGGCCAGGGATCGAACCCGTGTCCCCTGCATTGGCAGGCGGATTCTTAACCACTGTGCCACCAGGGAAGCCCAAGAATCTCTGGTAAATTTTCAGTGTACTTTGAGATAATTGAAGATGGCATGGCCTAATCAAAAATCAGGGATGGAGAGACTACATAGAGACATTAGATTAGGTCTAGAAATAACATGCATGCAGGACATGGAAACATTAGAACAATGTTAAGTAATTTTTTTTACACTTTAAAAAGTGTAACAGAGCATAACACTTTTCCCTACTTGCTCAGCTCAAATACAAAACTTCAGGCCCTAATCTATCTAGGTCTCTCACAGCCACCAATTTTCCCCTTTGTCTTCCAAGCCCATTTCAATTCATGATTCCCAATTAATGCATGTTGATTCTTCTTTTTCTACATAACCCCCATTCCAGCAATTCCCTCTCAGGCAACTTTGGGTCATTTAACTACAGATTTAGTATAAGTCCATTCTATGTACTGTTTCCTAAAAGTAGATTCAGGACAAGTGCATTCATATCCGTTATCAATGATACAGTTAATATTAAGATGAGGAATCTCATGCTCTTCATCCAAGTGATGGCTTTTTGGGTGGGGTGCAGGGGATAGATACGTACATCATTAGTTAACATTCTTTCGGCTACAGAATAAGCAACAGAAACGGACTCTGCCCAGTTCCTTAGAATAAAAGGCGGGTAATTTATTAGAAGGAAAGTAGGATAGTTCATAAAAGGGAAGACAGAGTTAAACAATCAGGCCTTAGGAGTTAGGAGTCAGGCGACCTCCCAGGAGTCAGCCATGATAGCTCCTGAATCTTAGGACACTGCCAATACTATGACTACATTTCAGAGTTTGCCTAGAACCTGTGTCTTGAGAATTTTACTTGCATATGAGTCATCCCAGGACATATATCTCCATCATGATCCATGAGCTGTGGCCAGGGAAGTAGGATTACTTAGTACAACCTAAGCTTCTGGGGCCTAGTCCCCCTATGTTGAGAAGGATGCCAGAGTAAAGTATGAGTAGGACATTCTATTAAATGCATTCACATCTGGGAATCATGTAAGGAATGCTTCCTTTCAGTGGCATTCATATAAGGCCCATACTTCAGCTGCCTACTCCCACCCCTAAACACACACACACTTCTTCCCACCATCATGGCCATGTTTTCTTCACTACCACATTTAATGTATAAGAATAGCAGTGCCCAAAGGAAGAAAGTTTCTTTTTCTGTAACTGGGAGGAAAAAAGAGTTGATCTGACTTGAAAAGTCCAGTTTCTTACTGAGTTATTCCCCCTTTCTCCAGTTAATATAAAGAAAAGAGAACTCCCCATTTAATATAAAAAAGAGAAACCCTTAAGTATATCAGATAATTTTCAAGGTGTGGGCTAAGGTCTTACAACTATATGAGACTGAAGAGCAACAGAGATTCTTTTAGAGCAGCGGTCCCCAACCTTTTAGGCACCAGGGACTGGTTTCATGGAAGACAATTTTTCCACGGGGGGCGGGGGGGGGCGGCGGGGTTGGGGGGATGATTTGGGCAGTAATGTGAGCAATGTGGGGGATGGTTCAGGTGGTAATGCAAGCGATGGGGAGCGGCAGATGAAGCTTTGCTCGCTTGGGCGCCGCTCACCTCCTGCTGCGCACTCCCGGGGGTTGGGGACCCCTGCTTTAGACTATCCTTTTAGAATATCAGCTCTTCTGGAAGCGATCAGAAAAGTATCTCTGTCTAAACGGTGACTATTGCTGATTGAATGATAAAATGACAATATCTAAATATCAGTCCCCCATATTTCTTTAATGTATTGTAGTGCTTCTCCTTCAATTATAAAAGTATATATACTCAATGCATGGATGTTTAAGAGACCCAAATGCACAAAATATAAAACCATTTACTCATGGCCCTCTCTGTTCACACACTGGCACTGCTACTATGTTCTTCATACTTTGGGTACTGTTTTGTAATTTTTATTATTATTATCATCATTATTATTACTTAATATGTTGTGGACTCCATACAATGATAATAATATTCTTCTAAGACATTTACTATTATTATTATTGTTAATATTACACAAGTGGTGTATATTAATCACAGAGTGATTAGAACATACAAAGAAGTGAAAAGTAAAGTCACCGAGAATCCTACCACCCAGTGACAACTTCTTTAAAAGCAGCGTGGTATCCATTCTTTCAGGTTTATTAGAAAATGACTGTAATTGCAGACCATTCCACTACATGAATGTATTTTAATCTATTTTTAAAATTCACTCTCATTGAGTATTTAGCTTATTTTTAATTTTCTTAACAGTAACACCACTGCAATTATCTGCTCTATGAATATTCTGTATGTATTCTTTTTCTAAGAATTTCTTCTAGTTAAATTCCTGAAAAATGGAATTGTTTGTTCATGACACATGCATTTTTAGGCTGCCTCTAGTAGGAGTCCTCATATTTGTTTTCCAATTTCTTTCAGATTTATTATATCATTTGATTCTCTCAATTGTGCTGTGAGGGCAGCAAGTGAGATATCGTTATCCTCCTTCACAAGTGGGAAGACTGAGATTCAGAGAGCTCTGCTCAGATCGTACTACCCTTCGGTGGCAAAGCCTGGCATCTGTTCTAGGTCCTTTGTCTCCAATTCATATTTAAACACAGACGTGCTGTTGATGGAGTAAGGATACATTTCTAATCCTAAAAGGAAAACATGGCATAATAAGATGGCTGTGTTTATCGTCTACTTATTCTGCACTCTGTTCGATGATTTCAGATGCATGATCTCATATAATCCTCACGGTAAATTTGTACAATTGTTATATTGTCTCCTTCACAGGTTACAGCACAGAGAATAAGTGAGGTTAATTAACTCCTTCCAAGACACAGAGAGAAGAGTTGGAGGGAGGATTTCGAATCCAATTGTGAAATCCATGCTTTTCCCTATGTCCCATGCTATGGTCCTTAATGGCAAGATTCCAACCAAAATAGATTTCCTTCAGTCAAAGCCAATGTCTGAATGAGCCTTGGTCCCACTAAATTTGAGAGGAGAGAGAGAGAGGTGTAAAGAGTCAGGAAGAATTTTTTTTTTTGGAGGTCAGACACAGAATCAGTCAAGGTTAAAGAGGCAAACTCTAAACACAAGATCCTCCAACTGTTTGCCTCAGAGAGCAAGAGAAAAGGAAAGAGAACTGGGGAGCAAATACCGGAGGCACAGGAAGTGTTGTGCTTGTGCTGTGTTTAGCAGCCAGCTTCCAACAGGGTTGGTGGGGTGCGGGGGTCATTTGTATTGCTTACGCAACTCCCTGGCGTAAATACTCCCACACAAAGGCTGATTTCAATCTACCCACTGATCTTGTAACACCAGGAAGGGTGATTTTGTTAAACTTTCATGATTGAAACTCAACTGGGTCTTAGAGGTACAATTCTAGGAATATGATATTCATTGCAATAAAATTAACAAACAATTCTTGAACCTTTACTTCATATCAGGAGGTAGCTAAGCATTAGGATTATAAAGTAAAACCAGACAGGGCCCTGACCTAAAAAAACCTCTCAGGCTAGTACTGAGAAAGACATGTAAACAAGTTAATGCAATATATGAGTAATAACAGAAGCATATCCTAGGAACAGTGATGCTATATTAGCATATTAAAGTGATCAGCTCCACTCCAGTAGGCCATCTGATTCTCCTGCACTTTTCATTTATAAATTCTGCCCCTTTTTGACAATCCACAATCCACAGCAATCAAGAAAAATACTGTAAATAATTTTCAGTGAATAAGTGCTCTACACATTCAAAGATGACGTATCTCAAGTGTTAGGTTTTCCTCTGTCTCCCCACGTCTACGGACAAACATGCAACATAATGACATTCTCAGTGGCTCTTCTAACTGCATTAAGTTTGTAGATGAAGATTGGAACTATTTTCAGAAACTTAAAAAAATTACCAAGGGAGGCACTTTCATCATTTATTCATATGCAGGCTCTTTATTTTTTATTTATTAATGAAGTTTAGAAAATGGTTCTTGTAGAGCATCAAGTGGCTTTCTTATAAAAATAAAATATGACTAATCCAGGCTCTAATGGTTCTGCCTCAACCTAATGTTCAACTTCGGAATAAACAGTTCTTCTCCTGAGAGTCACAAAATATAATGACCATTTCTGTGCTTCTGCTACCAATAGACTAAGCAAAGGCAACGACATAAGTTCATAGGACAAAGATAATTAGTCAGAGTCCTAAGTATTTCATTTATTTGAAAAAAAATCACTGGGTATGTTTCTCATTCATTAAGGCTATTCAACAAAGGTAACAATTTCACAGGAATGTTTTAGAAAGATGTCAAGCACTGGAGGTTGAGGGGTTGGGTTGAAATAGGTCATTGTTTCCCAAACTATATTCTGGAAACTGGAAAAAAATTAAGAGCTGAAGCATAGAAAAGTAGAATATTAGTCAAATAAATTTAGGAAACACCATATTCTGTAACTCCCTCTTAGAGATTCACAAAATATTTAAATGTAACAAAGGATCTGAAAAGTTCTACAGTTAAGAAAATAGTTTAACTCAGAATTTCCCAAGCGTAGTTTCAGGAACTTTTTAAAAAGAGGGCACTATTAATTTATGATATATCCCTGCATCACACAAAGCACCAAGTTTGGACAACTGTCAGCTAGAATATTAAGGTTTATTCTAACACTAATGCTCTGTCTTTGTCAATTTCGCATCCTAGTAGGACAATGGGTTGACCAAGTTAATTTCACCTATAACCAGAGCTAATTAAAGAGACTGTCCAGCCTTTCTCCTCTTTTTACCTAGTTAGTTCAGCTGTTTAGATTACAATGCAACCATCACTTCTTCAGAGAAGCAATTTTTATTGACCCTTTATAAGTTTTTCAGGATAGTTATTAATTTATATTATCTGATTAACATATTTGTCTCACTTGTATGCTGAAAACATCAAGAGGAAATAGTTTATTTTTGCAGAAAGTTGCATTTACCATGGCTACTATGATGCCTGTCACATAGTGGTTGCTTAATAAGTGTCTGTCAAATGTTTAAAGTATAAAGACCCTCCTAGAAGTCTAAAGATCCTTTTCCTAAGAATGTATAAATTCAACCTTGTGCAAAAGATTTTGTTACTGACTTAGATGAAGGCTTTAAAGATGTGTTTATCATTTTAGTAATTGGCACAAAGTTTGGAAAATGGGTATGGAATGATCAATGAGGGAATGAAACGGGTCTCATCAGGCTGAGGCCAATGGGCTGAATCCCTAAATCTGGCCTTTAATAGGGATAAATGGTTGGCATGCAGAAAACTCCCACTGGATAATTACAGTATGGGGAAGACATGGCTTAACAGCATGAGACATTTTCTTATAAATCAAAGTGTTCACACACACACATTTCACTTGCTAGTTCAACAGGCATCACGAGTGAGATGCTGATACTGCTGATGCAAATGTATGTTGCTTTAGATTTATAACATCAAGATTTGGGAATATGGGGTTACAGCATAAGGCTTTGGAGTAAAGGTTCTTGAGGCAGATTTTCAGGCTTTGAATCTTAGTTCTGTTACTCAGCAGCTGCATAACTCTGGGAAAGTGACTCAATCTTTCTGTGCCTTGGTTTTCTCATCTGTAAAATGAGCACTTACTTCAAAGTTGCTGTGAAGAAGGTAAGAGTTAATAGTCAACGTGCTAGATCAGTTAGCTCTCAATAAATGATAGCAATTTTGCAAGCCATAATAGTAAGATTAGTATTATTACTATTACAGTGATTCTGTTTTGAATTTTGCACAAGAAGTTTCAATCATAGGGGGGATGAGAAGGCATTACAATATATTTGCCAGCACTGTGCACTACGGGGTCAAGTAGACATGGATTGGAATTCCATATACTCTTCTACTAGTTGTAGAGCTTACACAGGTTACTTAAACTGCCTCTGCCTTTACTTCCTTATCTACTCTGGGTAACTGAAAGAAGTGAATGAATGGCACCTGAAAATCACTCAGTTTGGTGCCCACAGTAAGTGCCCAAATATACAGTGAGTGAAAATTTTAGAGAAAAACAAGATGGTTGAGTAAGAGAAGCCAAGCAAGAATTCTAAGACAAGACAGACTCAAGACAATGTGCTCAGGGTTTTAAAATATTTGAGGGGCTCAAATTAAAAGAAGGCTAGAAAGTTGAGTTTCACCAAGTAGATATAGGCTACAGGGAGATACAGTTTAAGATGAGTATAAAAATAAAAGAATAGGGCTTCCCTGGTGGCGCAGTGGTTGAGAGTCCGCCTGCCGATGCAGGGGACACGGGTTCGTGCCCCGGTCTGGGAAGATCCCACATGCCGCGGAGCGGCCGGGCCGTGAGCCATGGCCGCTGAGCCTGCGCGTCCGGAGCCTGTGCTCCGCAACGGGAGAGGCCGCAACAATGAGAGGCCCGCGTACTGCCAAAAAATAAATAAATAAATAAAATAAAAGAATATATGAGCAGTCATAGCTGTTCAAAAATGGGATGGGAAGCCTAAAAAAGTAGTAAGCTCTTCACTCCAGGGGTCATTTAAGCTTATTCTGCACAACAATGTGTAGGAGTCGAACTAAATATTTTAAAGCTCCCTCCAACCCTGTGAGTATAGTTTATAACATTCCATTAATAGTCACATGTAAATGTGCCTTTGGGCAGAGATGTGCTGACTTGTCTTAATGTGAGAAGACAGAAGGATGGGAAAGGAAGACCAGGGAAGCTGATTTTGTTGCCTTAAAAACAAGTTTCCACTTCACCATTTGTCACTCTTAAGTACCTGTATAGTAGAATTTCTTTTCATAATTTAAAAAAATATATATTTATTTTATTTTTGGCTGTGTTGGGTCTTCACTGCTGCATGCAGGCTTTCTCTAGTTGTGGCGAGCGGGCGCTACTCTTTGTTCTGGTGCATGGGCTTCTCACTGCAGTGGCTTCTCTTGTTGCGGAGCACAGGCTCTAGGCACGCGGGCTTCAGTAGTTGTGGCACGCAGGCTCAGTAGTTGTGGCTCGCAGGCTCTAGAGTGCAGGCTCAGTAGTTGTGGTGCATGGGCCTAATTGCTCCGCAGCATGCAGGATCTTCCCGGACCAGGGCTCAAACCCGTGTTACCTGCATTGGCAGGTGGATTCTTAACCACTGTGCCACCAGGGAAGCCCCAGCAGTAGAATTTCTTAACATCCCCACATATAATGCAGATGTTCTGACTCATTAGTGGGTTGGAATACTGACACTGATTCATTGCCACATGAGCTAATGCAATAGAGCATCTTCCAATCTGAAAGCCTGCAAATCACTTCAAAATGCCACACTCTTAAGGCAAGAGGGGGCAGCTATGCTTTAAGTCACCTTTTAATTTGTTAGGAAGATTTCCTTGATACTGAGGCAAAGGCAGGGAAAACCAAGGAAACAAAATGCAAATGTCAGACCAGGATTTGCCCTTCACACAGAGTGAAAGACTTAGCCTTCAAAAGAAGACAGAAATCAGTGGGCGGACACTTGTAATGCTCTGCACTGAGTTGGCTGAATCATAATAAGAAGCAAAATATAATAGCAAAATAATAGCAATATTGGTTGTTTTATTAAGGTGTACCAGGCCCCATGCTAAGCATTTCATCTACACTTAGTTCATCTGCACCCAGTTCCTTCTCAAATCCTCTTCCTCTCCACCAAAATGCATTCCACCTGACCTATTCTAAATTACTCTCTCCTCTCCAGACCCTCCCAAAGCACTATGTATGTATATATACTGTATGTGTGTGTGTGTATATATATACATATATATATACACACACATACAGTATATACACATATATATGTATATATATGCATACATATATGTATATCTATATATATATATATATATATCGATATACATATATATATATCACTGTTATGGCATTTAGGTTTGCTGTGAGTTAGTTAGTTGGGACCCCAGCTCCTGTAGTACCTTCTGCCACAACCAAATGACAAATGTTTATGTATTCCTCTGTGTAGCTCCTGCAGGCCAAGTATATAGAAATGGTACTAGTGCATAGAAAAGTACATAGAAATACTAGTTACTATTATGTTATATACATAGTAGCTAATATTTATTGAGGGATTAACACGTGTCAGATCCTATTCTAAGCAATTTTCACACACTAATTCATTTAACACTACAAGAAACCAATGCAGTAGGGATAATTATCATTCCCGTTACGTAGAACATTTAAGTACCTTAGATACTTAATTACATAAACATGTCTTTTCTTATTCTTGTGAACTGCTACAATTTTACTCTGTTTGCTCACCTCTTGCTTTCCGCCTCTTCTATACCATTGTTTGCAAGGCTCCTATAATTATAAAAGCTGATGTTACATCAGCCCATTCCCCTGGTGGTCTCATTTCCTGCAGGAAAGAGTCCAGACCCCTTCGTTTATCAATGCAGCTCTTCCTAATTCGGCCTCAGTCTTTCTTGCATCTGTATTTTCCTCTCTCCCTCATTTACTCTATGCCCTAAATCACTTGGAAAGACCACATCTCTGAGTCAGTTCTAATTATGTTCCTCATCCTAAAATGTCCTTTCCTGAGCTTGCCTGCTGAAAAAAAAGTGAATATTCCATTGCAGCCCTGATCACGCCAAAAGAAACTACCATCATCTCCTGCCTGGATTAAAACAGTCTCTTGCCTGATGTTTCTACTTTTCCTCTAGACCCTGCTCTCCCCAAAGGGCTCCCAACACAACCCAAGAGAATTTTTTTTAAAGTCAAATCTTGTCACTGCCCAGCTCAGACTCTATAACTGTCTTTTCATCATACTCAGAATAACATATAAACCCCTTACGTTTCGTCTGAGATCCTACATGTTCTGGGTAATGCCGTCTGTTTGAACTCTTCTTCCACAGCCTCTTTTTGTTCCTTCACTCCAGCCATGCTGGCCTTCTTTCTGTCTTAAGACCATGGGCTCATTCACTGCTCACCCATCATTGCCTTAGTAGACTTGTACTTATTCCCTGTGATATTGCAATTAGTAGTAAGAAATATTGGTCTCTGTCCCCAAAGAAGCTCAGAGCATAGAAGAACAGAGCATAGAGCTCAGAAAACCCTTTGAATTTCCTAAGTGATAAGAGCATTAAAGGTGTTTTTTTGTTAAGTTAATAAGGTAACTTTTAGAAAGCCCATAAGGATGCGGGCTGGTTGCCAGTGGAGCCAACCTGTGATTAGTGTTGGAACTTTCAGTCCCACTCCCCAACTTGCGGGGAGGTTGGAGGGGTTGAAGGTTGAAATAATCTCCAATGGCCAATGAGTTAATCAATCATGCCAAGGTAATGAATCCTCCATAAAAAAACAAAAGCAAACAAACAAAAAAACAAAACCAAAAGAGCTGGCTTTGGAGAGCTTCCCGGTGGTTGGTGAACACATGGAAATTTGGGGAGAGTGGTGTGCCTGGCGAGGGCATGGAAGTTTCGATCCCTTTCCCCAGCCCTTGCGCTATGCAACTCATCTATCTGGACATTCCTGAGTTATATTCTTTTATAATAAACTGCTAATCTAGTGAGTAAAGTATTTCTCTGAGTTCTGTGAGCCACTCCAGCAAATTAACCAAACCTGAGAAGGGGGTCGTGGGAAACTCTGATTTATAGCCAGTTGGTCAGAAGTACAGTTAACAACCAGAATTTGCTACTGGAATATGAAATCCAAGCTGGAGGCTGTTGGGACCTCCGATCTATAGCTGGTTGGTTAGTCAAAGCACAAGTGAGAAACGAGGCTTGCTACTGGGGGCTGAAGTGGGGGTGAGGGGGACAGTTTTGTATGACTGAGCCCTTTACCTGTGGGATCTGATGCTGTCTTTGGGAAGCATCAGACTTGAGTTGAATTGTAGGACACCCAGCTGGTGTCTGAACATTGTATGTAGGGGTAGGGAACCCCTCTCCCATGTTGGAATTGGTACCAGAAAGCCTTTTTTCCCCTACCTGGATTCTCAGATGGGTCTTTCTCAGACTTCATTTACATCTCTGCTCATAATGTCACCTTTACAGACATACCTTCCTTGGCCTCCTTATTTTGAGTGTGCCTTTTGCTCTTCCATACAATCACTAATTCTTTACCTTATCTTTTTTTCATAGCATTTCTGACCCATGAAATCACAGTGTGTATTAATCTGTGTACTTCTTTATAGACTCCCCACTAAAAAAAAACTCTATAAAGACTATATAGACTATAAAGACTCTTTATAGTCTCCCCACTAAAAAAAAAAAACAAAAAACTAAGCTCCATCAGGTTCAGGGATGTGGAATATTTTGCAATTTGTTTCTTCTTAGCGAACAGTGCTAGGCACACACACAAAAAAATATTTGTTAAAAGAATGAAAGCTGTCTGTGGCATTTTCCCCTTCATCCTAAGAAATATTATGTGTTCTTTATCACTTTTTTCCCCCTCAGTGTATAGGGTTGGCTAACATACTCCTCACTTCAAAACAAATGTTTATGATTTGTCCTTACAAGGACCCACTCTTGTTTTATTTATTTTATTCCCTTGTATCCCCATTTCCTTCTCCATATTATAGGCAATTAGTTTAATGTGTTTAACCTACTACCCTTTTGTTTCTGCAAGTTTTTGTTTATTGTTATTTTGTGGTTAATATATTTTTAATGTATGTAAATGAAAACTTATGTTTCTCCTTCTGGTTCTTCTATATTCCAAACCCACCCATGTTGCTGCTGTACAACTAGGATGCTGTGTCACATGACCTTTTGGTACCCTGAGATGTGCAGCTGCCACATTTTACCTGCCTAGTGCTCCAGAGAGAGGGTCCTACACTCCTTCCACCCAACCCTGCAATGAACACCCTCTTAGTCATCCCTTTATAAACACGAATGAAAATTCCTTTTGAACATATACCCAGAGAAGGCCTGCAGAACAAGACTATCCCCAAACTTAACTGGACTATTAGGTATAACTTGGAATATTCTTGGGCAAGAATGCCTTACCCATTTATTTTACAGCCAACAGTGCATGACTGCATCATATCCTCATAACCCTCTCAACATTGGCCATTATTGAGATTTTCCATTTTTTTTCAATGCACTTTCTACATTACGGCACATACAGCACACTGTACTTCATGTTATCAAGTCACCATTTCTGTCATTCTTTTTAGCCTGTGCTTCCTAAGGATGGAATTACACAATTGTTTTTGTATTCCAGTCTAGTCAAGTGCCTATCACACAATACGAACTTGATAAAAACATGTTGAATAAAAAATAAGCTATGTTCCATCACTTCACTCCAGCTTCATTTAGAATATTCATTAAATTTAAAAATTCTATGTGTCAACTGCTATATTAGGTGATACAGACATATTTGCTCTAGTTCTCTGAAGAAGTATTTTCATTCCAGTTACAAATGAGGAAACTGAGGCTGGGAAAGTTTAAGCAACTTACCTGAGGCTTTTCAAGGGAAGTGTATCAAACACAGGGTCTGCACCTCAGTCTCAGTGATTCCAAAGTCAAAGCCCGCCCTCCCATTTTCTACTTATTCCAGTTGACTCTTGTGGTAATGAGATAAATGAATTAAATGAAACTTGCTTCTATATTGTTATATGATGGGTACCCCATCCCTCCCCCACAAGTAACATGATATTGTAACGATGCCATAAACCACAGCTCATTAACTCTATAAGACAATGTGATTCCACATTCAGGACATATTTAAAGTCACTTGCAATGATCTTTGGCATTTGGGAGTATATATATGTATATATATATATTCTTTTTTCTGGAGGGTTCTTTTCTTCGGGGATATCAACTCAACTAGCTATTCATCTAGACACAAAATCCTTGCTTATCTACAAGACATTAGAGGATGTGTGAAATACCCGGTAGAAATGTATTAAATCCACATGTAAGTGTCAATTTCTTGCTTTGTGCTAGACACTGGGCTAAATTCTGACCCACAATGAACAGGCCAAACATAGTCTGTTACTTCGTCACTGGCTGAAGAATATGTGCCTGCAGGAAAGATGGAGACACAGCGAGTAGAGAAGAAGCATCAGGGCAAAATGTGAAAATGTTATAGAGGTGCCTTAAACAGAGCCCTGTGGCAAGGGATAATTTTGGAAGGAAATGATTGAGTTAAATAGGACCTAGGCAAGGGTGGAGGGAGATGGAGGGGTGTGTTCCACGAGGAGGGAACAGGAGGTAAAAGACTAGAGGGGAAACGACACCTTGCATATTCAAGGAAACGAGAGAAGTTGAACATGGCTAGGGTATTGATTGCAAGGGGGAGGGTAAGCTATTGGAGTTAAAAGCTATTGGAGTTAAAAAAAAAATCAATTAGCCAGTTGGCCAGGGGGGCCAGTTTATGTAGGTCCACTATAAGGTGCCTGGAGTTTGTACATGAGGGCAATGGAGAGCCACTGGATGGTTAGCAAAGCAGAGGGAGGACCTGATCAGATTTGTATTTTGGAAGATTCTCCAGGCTGCAGAAAGATCAGATTATAGAGATGAGATTAAGGATGGGAGTTGACAGTAAAGATAAAAAGACCACTTGGGAGGTATCTGCAGTGATCAGGTGAGTAATAATGACAGTGTAACAAAAACATAGATACTAAAGGTGGAGATAACTGTACAAGTTCAAATATTTTGAAAGTAGGATAAGCCTAGGGACTGACTGAATGTGGGAGCAGGGAATCAAGGATGACACCTAGGTCTCAATGTCAATCCCCTGATAAACCCGTCTCGGTGACCAGCATACTGCAGCAAGCACTTCATCTGACTAATTTCTAGAAGAACAAAGAAGAGCATGGACTGGAAAGGTGACAACATTAAATTTTCTTGTATCCCAGCTTTTATTTTAACTTCTTATTGCACTCGAGTCCATAATGCCTGAATTTCTTAGTGTTTGTTCCTGGTTCCCATTCCCTTCCACCTCAAACCAACAGAGCAAATGGTGAGTGACTGTGATCAGCCCACAGTGAGAATGCCTTAGCAAGACAGAGTCATGAGCAAGAGTCTCCACGTTCTTGGTCTTGGATCTCTCCATGGGGGGGCTTCCACTAGTACCACCTTCTGATCTCTCTCTCAGCCCATCTCACTCTCCTGACAGAAGGAGGAATGGATAATCTCAATAGTGAATTTGAAAGGAGAAACAGTATGTATGGCTGAGACACGCTCTCCATTTCATAGCTTCTGTGCTACTTTCCAACATCTCCAAAATGCCACATGTGGCTTCTCTAGACCAGATAGCTCAGATTAGCTCACAACTTCTTGAAACGAGGGCCTTTTTCAAAGCTTATTTCTAAATATTTATTTATTTATTTGGCTGCACCGGGTCTTAGTTGCGGCACACAGGAACTTTAGTTGCGGCATGTAGAGTCTTAGTTGGGGCACACGTGCGGGGAATCTAGTTCCCCAACCAGGGATCTAATCCAGGCCCCCGGTATTGGGAGCGTGGAGTCTTACCCACTGCACCACGAGGAAAAGTCCCCAAAGCTTATTTCTAAACATGTCATTACCTCTGTATCATTTTACCCTCTTCTGTGTTTTCCCTCTTTCCATTTATACCGTCTTTCAAACTTCTCCTTTCTTTCTCCCTTTTCCATTTGTCTTGCTCACCACTGTCTCACTTGTTTCTTCTTTATCTTGGAGGTCTAATTCCTCTTTCAAAAGACATCAATTTTTTGTGATTAGTTAACAAAACTGTCTTGTTCTTCAACTCTCTCTCTCCTCTGTTCTCAGAAGAGATCAGAACAATTTCATATCTATTAATTAAACATGTCTCACTCTGTCATTCTAAATTACTTTGGCACCAGTGTTAATTTCTGAATAACTATTTAGTTTTGTAAATATGCTTAACAAATATCATCCAAACATTTAATGCCTTCCTTCATTTGCCAATTACACATCTTTTGTAGGTAATTGTTATTGCCTCCATATTTAAATCTTCTAACCCTGCCCTGTAGCCAAATCAGCCTGTAGGGAATCCAAGATTTTCTGGAATGTTTCCTGGAATGTCCTCCCATCTTTGGGTTATTGTACACCTTCACTACTTACAGAAAGGAACTCAAAACACACTTTTTCCAAGAAACTGCCCTTCATCAACACTGCCCTAATCATTTTTATCCTGCATTGCTCCATACATACACATTCTACACAAACATTTCACTAAACATCTCAGACTTTTACTAAAAATTCCCTTAATCCTGAAATCATAAAATTGTGGATTTTCCTCCTAGAAGACTTGCATCAGGAGTCTTTAAACTTAAAATCTGAGCCACAGGTGATGCAGGAATGATTATCTCTCTCCACAGTTCAGAGAAGTAAACATGTGTTTGCTTTGATCAAGCCTACATTGGTTTTACTTCATATTATGCTCTTTGCTTTAGTGGGTCTGTGTTGAGTGTTTACTATCCCAAGAGCAGCATTTAGGAGCCACTAGTTATCACAATTCCCTTTGGTCCCATCATAAGAAATGGTGCAGAATAGTAATGAAATATAAGAAGCCATTTTGCATTTGTATCTTGTTAAATTATAACCATTTTACTTTTCTTCCAGGAATGATTTCTGTTCCCATTAGTATCTATTCTTCCACAGGTACCATGTTTGTTTTTTATTTTGCACCTTCTGATACAACTTATTTGGCATTCTGTACTCAGTAAGTGATCAATAAGTGCTTGTTAACTAAATTGGCAGGAAATTGAGTCTTTGGCATCTGCCCTTGCAAAGGAGAAACATTCCTAGCCCAGAAAGTGTGAAAATAAGTCCACAGAGAGGGGCTATTTGGAACCTTGACAAGTCACATGTTGACATACTGCCTCAAAGTCCTGGGCCCTGTGCTTAGGGAATAAGAGAGAAGATGATCCAACCTCTGATCAAGGACAAATGGTTGCAGGGAATCCCAGAGCAGCAGACAGAAGAGAGGTGATGTGAGACAGGAGTTTGATCTCCCAGGAAATATTAGACATTGGAAGGTACCTTCACTGTCTGGGCACATTAACTCTGTCCAGAGCCACCACCCTGGGGAATTCAAATGTGAGAAGATAAAAACATCAGAGCAACAGCTACCATACATGACTATTTCTATCGTGAGTCGCTAGGGCTCTCAAACTCATCATTTGTAATTAAAGTAGGAACTGATGGAAGCTTTCATCATTAGAATTTCTACTACCCTATGATATAATCCCTTAAGCCTTAGATGACAGGATACGAAAAAAAATCCTGAGTTTTCAGACCACTTGTCCTGCATAGCCTACAAATAGTCACTTAGCATTACCTTCCACCACTCTATTATATGTGCCAAACACTCTGCTCACGGCTTTTCTTCTGCTAGATGAGCCCCTCACCACTCCATTTCTCATTTTTTAAGATCTACCTTAAAACAAACAAAACAAACAAAAACAAACAAACAGAATAACTCTCTTCTTTGAGGCCAGGCAGCAGAATATAAAGATTTCCAGTGTGGGGGCTTCCCTGGTGGCGCAGTGGTTGAGGGTCCGCCTGCCGATGCAGGGGACACGGGTTTGCGCCCCGGTCTGGGAAGATCCCATATGCCGCGGAGCGGCTGGGCCTGTGGGGCATGGCCGCTGGGCCTGCGCGTCCGGAGCCTGTGCTCCGCAGGGGGAGAGGCCACAGCGATGAGAGGCCCGCGTACCACAAAAAAACAAAAAACAAAAAAAAGATTTCCAGTGTGAACCTAAGAGACAGACTTCTGGGATTCATAGCCCAGCTGCCTGACTCACTAACAGTATAACTTCAGGCAAGTTACTTAGCCTCTCTTGGCCTCAGTTTTCCAGAGTCAGGATATCATGTGGATACTAATTTATCCACCTCAGGATGTTGTGAGAAATAAATGATTATGTATGTATGTCTATATGCGTATATATGTCTGCTTATGTACATACAATAAGTATAATAATATATATTTACAATGTTATAATTATTATATATATATTAATAACTATATATATATACATGACAGTGCCTGACAATAAATGCAATGCTATTGTCATGGCCCTTTAATTTCTTATTCCTTTGAATTTTTTTTTAAGATTTTTTTGATGTGGATCATTTTTTAAAGTCTTTATTGCATTCGTTACAATATTGCTTCTGTTTTACGTTTTGATTTTTTGGCTGCGAGGCACGTGGGATCTTAGCTCCCCTACCAGGGATCAAATCTCTCTTTTTTTTTATTTTGGCTGCACTGGGTCTTCGTTGCTGCGCACAGGCTTTCTCTAGTTGCAGCGAGCAGGGGCTACTCTTTGTTGCTGTGAGCGGGCTTCTCATTGCAGTGGCTTCTCTTGTTGTGGAGCATGGGCTCTAGGCGCACAGGCTTCAGTAGTTGTGGCTCACGGGCTTAGCTGCTCCGTAGTACGTGGGTTCTTCCCGGACCAGGGATCAAACTCGTGTCCCTGCATTAGCAGGCAGATTCTTAACCACTGTGCCACCAGAGAAGTCCCTCCTTTGAATTTCCATAGTTTCTTCTCTTTCTCTTTCTCTCTTCTCCTCCCCCCTCTATCTCTTTCTCTCTCTCATGTTCATCTCTTCTCACATGCATTATACTGAAGTGTAGCCCGGAATTCTGTGGAACTAATAAGTATCACCCAAGTAGCATTAGTATTAAAAGCTCACTCTCAAAATGGGTCCTCAAAGCGGTGCCTCACATGTGCACACAGAGAAGTGCAGGAGATGCACTCACCCCCGTGTGTTACCTTCCATGGTTTTTCTTTCCTGCTCAGACTCTCAAGTTGCCTCTACCTTTACCTACACTAGAAGAAGCCCTCCTTTCTGCTGCTATTTTCCACCAATGGAGTGCAGATGTTCTTGCCAAGGGTAGTGTCTCCACGTGCTCCCAAACCTACCAATCCTTGTGCTGCTGAGAGAAGGTTGGTTCTATATGACAGTGACTGGAGAACAGATACTGAAAGACAGGGATGGGAGGAGAGAGCCTTTCTTCTCAAGTTCTGCAACAAATTTTGGCTTCTTTTGCTGTCTTAGTCTGTTCAGGCAGTTATAATAAAATACCACAGATCGAGTGGCTTATAAATTACAGAATTTTTTTTTGTAGATCTGGAGGTTGGAAGTTCAACTTGAGGGTGCCCTCTTTAGGGTCACAGAATTCTCGCTGTATCCTCACATAGCGGAAGGGGCTATAGAGCTCCGTGGAGTCTCTTTTATAAGAGCACTAATTTCATTCGCAAGGGCTCCACTTTCATGACTTAAACACTTCCCAAAAGCCCCATCTCCTAATACCATCTCACTGGACATTAGGATTTCAACAAATGCATTTGGGGGTGGGGCACAAATATTTCTAGCACCTGGTATCCAAAACATTAATGCTTTGTGCTCAGGGTAGCAAAAATTCTGGGGACACCCATATTTCCATCAAGTTCCAAGTTTTTAATTTTTTTTCCATGGATCTCATCAGCTCCTTTTCACTTGAATTTTTCTTTCTCCCCTCCTAACTACAAAATAAGAGATCTCAGACGTGTAGCTAGAGACATGTGTGGTGTGTGTTTATATAAATGCTGACCATTTATTATCAACATCATATATAGTTTTGAATATAGAATATAAGGAAATAAAAATAGCACTGAAAAATGCAAAACATCATTTAACTCTAAGGAACGTGTCAAGAGTAATAATATTTGAAGGGTTTTATGTATGCATCTATACATAAAGCTCACATCAGCACAATGAGTTATAGTTTCAAAGCAACACATACTAAGTTATGATCTTCATCACAAACTTGGGAAATAAGCTATTTTTATATTATTTGCTCTTTTGTGAGAAAACTGGTGATTACAATTCCTCATGGAAACCCCTCATAGTGGCCAAGTCTCCAAAACTATTAAGTAGAAGGGCTAGGAGTTGAACTTGTTATTTGATCTGAAGTCTAAAATTTACTATCAAACATACTAGCTCCCAAGATAGCAATGGCTCTCATTCTTGTAACACTCAAATAATTTCCCATCTGTTTTATAATTTTATTTGTAACTCATAAAACTTGAATTTACATGATACGATCTTGACATAGAATTACATTCAAAGAAATATATATAGTGCAGCAATAATAGATAATTATACAATTTAAAAGATTTACTGGAGGACCTCAAAGAAGATCAAAGAATGTTCTTTCTTCCAGGATGTATAGGTCTTATCTTTCTTACCCCATTTTCTTCCATTATTTTACCCCTACCTTGTGTAAATTTTAGCTCACTCCTACCCAAATTCGTCATAATACCAGGAGTAATACAAGGATTAATATCATAAAGTGGGCTGATGAAGACAAAATTCACCTTAGGGGTTGAAATATGTTAAGTAAAATGAATAGAGAAAGATATTTTTCTTTTGGAGTTAGGGAAAAGAAAATGATAAGCATTTGCAATTTAATCTCTTAGTTAGGCTCCATCAGATGCCCCAACAACTTTGTTATGAGACAAGTGTGTCTGGCATTATTACTGCTTTGTTTTACAGAAGAGGAAACCAAGTCTTGAATATAATAAGTGGAGGATGTCCTCCTACTGCAAAAATATAAAGACATGAGTATATGCAAATATAGATTTGCAGACACACACCCCATTACACTTCATTTCCCTGCCTGATCCTTCAGCATTTGCCTTTGATGCTCAATCAGTTAAAGTCCAGAACACGGAGAGGAGGAAGCAGATCCTTTGCTTATTCGTCTACCTTGTGATGTACATGGAGTCCTGAAATTATAGCTTCATCTTACGACTATGCCAGCCCCCAATCTTTGGTATTAATCAAAGGCTGATTAAATGAGACTGCGGTAGATGGAGAGGGACAACTACGCTCAGGTCATAGCCCCAGAACTGCAACCCCAGAGGTGGGACTCTGCTCTACAATTTATGTACAGAGAGATGAGGATAATCAGAGGAGAAACAATAAATGCAAAATACCCTAGGACTCCCTCCAGCTGCCATCAGGAGCGCCAAGAGGTTGCTTTCAGATAGCAGAAGATGCTGCAACCTTCTGCTCATATATACTTCCTAGAACTACTTTGAGCTGGTAACACCTTCCCCAACTCCCACTATGCTACAGTCACACTGGCCTCCTTTCTGTAACTTGAGTATGTTTTCTCAAGGCATTTGCACTAACTCTCCCCTCTGCTTGGAATCTTTTCCTCCTAGAACTTTATACAACATCCTTATCATCATTTAGGTTTTTTTCTTTTTAATACTAATTCCTCTTAGAGATCTTGCTCTGCACTTTAACTAAAGGACTGTTAGACTGAGCCCTCGAATAAGCAGATGCCAAGACAGAATTAAACATGCAAGAAATTTATCAAGGGATATGCTTGTGAGAAAAAATGGGGAAGCACCCTCCCAGGAAAAGCTGGAAGAGCTATCACAGGAACGCAGTTCTGACTCTGAATGAAGGAGAGAGGGAAGGAAAGAAGGTTGGGTAAAAGCCTCTTAAGGTGCTGAATTCTAAAGGAAGTTTGGAATGGCCATAGGGGAGTCCTTGGGCCAAAGTTGTGTGTTAGAGGATTCAAACATCTCCCAATTCTTAGCATCCTTGCCAAGTTCAGTCAGTGACTGGGAGTAGGCTCAGGGAAGCATGGCCTCAGTGCAAATGCAGTGATGGATGTTAGAGGTAGCAATGACACACATCTGGAGATATGAGTGGTGCTTTCTCATGGATGCCATATACCTCTTCCTTGCATTTTCCATCTTCATCTTATTCTCCTATTTTAATTTCTTCCTTGCACTGCATGTAATTTTATTTTTATTATTATTTTTTAACATCTTTATTGGAGTATAATTGCTTTACAATGGTGTGTTAAGTTTCTGCTTTATAACAAAGAGAATTAGCTATACATATACATATATCCCCATATCTCCTCCCTCTTGCGTTTCTCTCCCACCCTCCCTATCCCACCCCTCTAGGTGGTCACAAAGCACCCAGCTGATCTCCCTGTGAATTTTTATTATTTTTAAAATAATTTTTATTGGAGTATGGCTGACTTACAATGTTGTGTTACTTTCTGGTGTATAGCAAAGTGAATCAGTTATACATATACATATGTCCACTCTTTTTTTAGATTCTTTTCCCATATAGGTCATTACAGAGTATTGAGTAGAGTTTCCTGTGCTATACCGTAGGTCCTTATTAGTTATCTATTTTATACACAGTAGTATGTATATGTCAATCCCAGTCTCCCAATTTATCCCCCCCATTCTCCCCTGGTAACCATAAGTTTGTTTTCTGCATCTGTGTGTAATTTTATTATTTATTCTTTTATCATTTGTCTCCCTCAATAGGCTGAAAATTCCATGAAAGCAGGAACACTGTGTATCTTCATGCCCAAAATTATGTATCCGGTACATAGTAGGCAGTCAGTAAATTTAATTGACTTTTAATGGCTGAGTTGATAATTGATAAATAGATCAGTGAACCCATAACCATAAAATATGCTTCTAACTGACTTTCTATGAGTTCTATCTAGAAATCCTCTCTCACCTATTATGACATTGCAGTCTCATCCCTTAACAGCTACATTTGTGCCTTTTTACCCACCTCTGATCCAATGCAAATTCTACAACTCTTTAATTAGCCTTGTTCATATGTTATAGCTAAGCTCAAACCTGAACTGATACCATCCAATGAAGCTAGCCAGCCTAGTGATAAACTTTGGAAGAATTGTAACATTTATAAAATGCTTACTTCTAAATGAATTGCATCATAGATCACTCCTTCTTGGTACTTAAGTGTGTAGTGGATACTTTCTAGCTCAGTTAATGATCCAATTCTTTCATTTTGTCCTGAGATTTCACATCCATCCAAACCTTTCTGGCTATTTAAAAGGTTGACATTACTCACAATTTAGACATTAACGGGGTACTCTTTGTCTCTGTAGATTTCTAAGCCATTTTGGCTGTGCAGAAATTCTATATCACTTATACTTCTTTTTCTCCAGTTGCTACTAATGATTTCTTTCCTACAGGATAAAAGCTTTATGAAGTAAGAGATTGGGGCTAGCTCTAAGTTCTACACTTACAGGATGCTGAGTTGGTGTAAAGTGAATATTAATAATCCCAAATATACACTGTGCAACTACTACTTGCAAAGCTTTGAATTTCCATCGAAATCTATCTTCTTCTGTTATATTAGACGTCGGCAACTCTCCTTATGTTGTCACTGAGATGATTCATTTTGGGTTTTGAGACTTACTCTTAAAAAGTATACTTGAAGCAATTTCATTTCCCACTGTTTGACTTATTTATAGACATTTATTTATTTATTTTAAAAACATAATGAGATCAATAAAGTAGTGATTATCAGTGGCCCTTGTATTTGCTGCAGCCATATAATTTCTTCCCCAAAGACAAAATCAGCCATGTCACTCCCTTCAATGACTTTCAATTGCCTCTGCCCTTAGAATAAATCTCGAACCCATTATATGGCTTCATCTTATAGCTCCCTTCTACCCTCTGAGCTGGTTTATCTTAATTTATTTCACAGCACACAACTGATGTATCCCACACTGAATTTCTATTTCATCTCTAGCCCTTCCTTCTTGGAATTTCCCCCAGCGCCACTCTCATCTCCAGTCTGGTTTGCTCTTGTCAATGCTTCCAGTTTCAGCTTAGAAGTCACCCCCTCAGGAACTCTCTCTGATCTCCCCTCCACCTGGCTATGCTATGTGCCTTTCTGCTGGGCTCCCATATCAAACTTTACTTTTCCATCACTGGATATGACACACTGAGTTACAATTAATTGAGTGTATTGCACAAAAGGTTAGGAATCACATCTGCTGTTACGCTCTTGAGTGCCTGATGCTAAGCAAAAGTTGATGAAGAAAGGAGAGGGGGAAGGAAGCAAGAAGGAAGGGTTAAAATCAAGACAACAGGCCCCAAATGGAGTCGTTCATGCCAGGTCGCACGTCACCAAACCGAGACTTAATTTAGTTACAGCTTCAGCTCCCCCAGAAGCGGAATCTTAAACCAATCAGGAATCACCTTATCAGCACCAGTGAGGTCATCTCCCTGAGAGACCCCTGCCATCCACCAAAGGAAACTAACTTTGCAACAGCCAACCCGCTTTTTTGCCTAGTATAACTTCATCCCCCCTCATTTCTGTCTATAAAATACTTTCGTTCTGTACAGCTCGTAGGAGCTCCTTTCCATCTGTTAGATTGGACGCTGCCTGATTCGAATTGATTTTTGAGCAAATAAACTCTTTAAGAATTTAAATACGCGTTAGTTTTCCTTTCAACACTTCTGGTGACAGAAGAGGGAACCTAAGGAGGTCCCAACAGCTCCCGGAAGCAACAAGCAACAAAGCACAGATACCTCTGGGCTCCTGGAACTCCCGGCTTCCCGGCTGCTTCCCCGCTGCCTCTGGACGTGGTGGGTTAGCTCCTCTCGGGTCCGGACCCCAGGGCCACAGCTTTTCCCTCACGAGCTTTCCGCCTTTCTTGGAGTGTTGCGTTTCCGGGACTGAGGCCGGAAACCAGCCAGACTGGGTCCGACCTAAAAAACGGACCGGGTGCGAAGTTGGAGTGGTTCCGACTTAAAAACTGGACCGTGTTTGGGGTGGGACTGGGTCAGGGGTCGGATCTGGGACTGAAAACTGCACTGGGGCTGGGTTCAGATGGAGTCTGATTTAAGCTGGATGGGTCCAGTGTGAGGTCTTGGTGATTAAAATTTTGTTTTAAGGCTGAACAAGTAGGTTAACTTTACCAAAGATAATCTTGAATTTCAGTGACCACAGTGAAAAAAAAATTAAGCATCCTAGACAAGCTTATCCGCTTACAAGGTGCCCTAGAGGAAAAGGGGTCTCAGCCAGGCACTCCCCATAGAGGGTAGAAGAAAAATTATGTTACCTCCTCTACGGTTTCTGGTGACCAGGATGAGACCCACTGGGACACCCCACTCACTCCAGAGCCTGCACACGACATCCTGGGAAAACTGGCAGAAGCTGGCAAAGGGTGAGAATTCCTACCTGTCAGCTCTCCCAGATCTCTATCTGTGGTGCCTGGTTGAGAGAAGAAGTAGTTTCATGCTGTCCCTTCCTTTCCAAATTTAAAATGGCAGGGAAAATATGGTAGGAATTAGATCTCTGAATTGTGACTTGTGAACCTGCTTTCACGCACCCACTGGCTGTCTCTCCTTTCTCTCCCAATGATGGCTATTGCCTCCTTATTTGTCTCGTTTTGTGTCCTGAGAACTTGACTTGGCAATTGTCAGATTGGAGGGGACCCTAAAATTTGGCCGGACAGAAATGTGGGTTGCTCTCCATTTGTGGCTAGGGTCCTACCAACTACTGCCACCTCTCAGGGAATTATCTATGCCTGTTTTTCTTTTGATTATCTTTCAGAGCAGCTCTGGATCTTGGGAGGGTAGTATCTTTTGTATACCATCTCTGTGGATGCCTTTTGTGTCCATGGGGTTGTTGCATCCTGCCAGGAATATTTACTGTTTGTCCCAGGTGAAACGTGACAAGATATTTAAAAGGATTTTTCTTCTTTTTTTAAAAGTAGCTCTAGGGTCATAAGTTGGACAAATTGAAAGCTGATATTCAGAGCCTAATAGTAATTTTTTTTGCAGGCCTTCTCTCCTAAGCTAGAATGAAACTCTGTACCCAGAGGGAAAGAACATTCTGAAGCCTTTGTGAAAGGATTTACTAAATCATTCCAAAGGTGCGTAGCTCTAAATCTAGAACATAAGGATCTTTTGATTTTCATCTTAGTTGAAGATCTCCTTCCTGATATAAAGAAGCAAATTGGAGATAACATAGTTGGTCGGATGTGTCAGCATCTTGATATTCTGGTTGCAAACCCAATTCCTTGTGGAATTGAAAACAACTGTCTTTGTCTTAAAAATCGAGTTTTTACAAGAACAGAGATGTGGCTCTGGAAACAATTCAAAGTCCACCTATCCTTTCTACCAATCCCCAAACCTCCTCTATTCATCTCAAAAGGCTTGCAGATATTGTGAAAGATCTGGACTTAGGGAACAAAAGTCCTTCTTGTTAACACTTGCATTCTTTCTAGGTGCCGTTAAAGGTGTAAGTATCCTACCTGGTCTTCTCCAGGAACCAACGTAATTCTTATCAGTAACAGCAAAAATAAAAATGAAAAGGAAAGGCTATTTTGAAAACTAGGCCTGTGAAAGATCTTAAAAGTTTCCAGCTAAGCTTATATTCCACCTGCCAGAAACACAATTTGGATCCAACTGTTCTTTTATAAACTACTGAGTTTTGCTTTATTGTACCTGTCTCGTGGCTAAAATTTTATAACAAAAGTTATAGGATCTCTGTCGACATCTGTTTGTATGTTTATATATATGTATGTACATTATAAATGTGATTTTTTTCCACCTCTACATGGTATTGCCAAAATTAATTTGTAAAGAGCTCTATTTAATTGGCTTAAAGACAAACAAGCATTATATAAATCAAGTATAGTGCCGGAAATATAAAAACTAACCCAAATGTTTTTCAAGTTCACATGATCTAGGACAATCTTCGGTAAACAAAAGCTAGTTTAAGTTTGTTGGTTTAATTAAAACGGGTATGTCTCTAGAGTTATCAGTATCAAATATACTACTTTTATTTTACCTAGGTTTACTAAAAGTCAAATAAGCTCATGTTATCTCTGTTACAGAATTTGTAACTTAAGATGATGGTTAGTTGTTTAATGTCTTGTAAAATGTTCATGACTAATTGAAACATAATTGTTAAGAACAAGTGAATTAAATAGATGTAAGATAAAAAGTTTACAAATAAACTTTTCAGCAATAATTACGCTATATGTTATGTCTACTTAAAAATAGATTACGGGGCTTCGCTGGTGGCACAGTGGTTGGGAATCCACCTGCCAGTGCAGGGGACACGGGTTTGAGCTCTTGTCCAGGAAGATCCCACATGCCGCGGAACAAGTAAGCCCATGCATCACCACTACTGAGCCTGCGCTCTAGAGCCCGTGAGCCACAACTACTGAAGCCCGCGCACCTAGAGCCCGTGCTCCACAGCAAGAGAAGCCACCGCAATAAGAAGCCCGCGCACTTCAACAAAGAGTAGTCCCTGCTCGACGCAACTAGAGAAAGCCCGCACGCAGCAGCAAAGACCCAATGCAGCCAAAAATAAATAAATAAAATAAATAAATTTATTTTAAAAAATAGATTACAGAATGTTTTTGGTAACCTGAAACCTTAAAATTATACTGAAATAAGTGACCAGTGGGTCAGAAGCACACATAACAACCTGGATTTGCAACTGACATACGATATGGAGGGCAGTCTTGTGGAGCTTAGCCCTTACTCTATGGAATCTGATGCTATCTCCAAGTAGATAGTGTCAGAATAGAATTAAATTGTAGGACACCCAGCTGGTGTTGGAGAATTGCTTGGTGACATAGAGGGAAAAATCCACACTTTGGAATTCGAGTCAGAATATTACGAGTTATTAGAAATTAATGACAATTATAGGGAAACTATACTTGCCCTTATGGGGTTGCAGTAGAGAAAAACTACCTCATACTCACCTAAATCACCCCTTATTGTCCCTTAATGCACCCAAAAGAAAGGTCAAGCACTGCAGAGTAAGAGAAAGCCAAGTCAAGCAGTGTGTCTAACTCCCGATGAGTGCAGGGATGCAGGGCCAACTAAAGTCACAGGGACATTTCTTATATTCTTTCCATCCAACCACTCTTTTAAGACAGCTTCAGGTACCAATCAAATCCACCAACCACAAGAGCACTGGACTGTGATTCAGGAATCTCATACTAGCTTTGCATCTTTGGGCTTCTCTTTGCATCACCTCTTTGGGTCTTGATTTTAATCAAAATCAGATGACGAGGGCCTCCCTGGTGGTGCAGTGGTTGAGAGTCCGCCTGCCGTTGCAGGGGACGCGGGTTTGTGCCCCGGTCCGGGAGGATCCCACATGCCGCGGAGGGGCTGGGCCCGTGAGCCATGGCCGCTGAGCCTGCGTGTCCGGAGCCTGTGCTCCGCAACAGGAGAGGCCACAGCAGTGAGAGGCCTGCGTACCGCAAAA
>NW_020837951.1:15555783-15559650 GCF_003676395.1 Aethalodelphis obliquidens
GAGGAAAACAGACCCCCACCCAGAGGGGCGGCTGGAGATGAGAAGGACAAGGCGCTAACACGGAGAGGCGGGAAAACAAAAAAAAAAAAAAAAAAAAAAAAAAAAAAAATCAGATGATGAGTTTAACGAGACACTGTCTATAGTCTCTTCTGTCTCTGACATGCTGTTGCCTTAGGTTTCCAATGGCCCATCTACCCTGGGTAAGGGCATCTGTGTCCCTCTATAGCTGACTGCCCCCTCCTCCTCTGCCCACATCCCCCAGGACAGTACATCATCTTGTACCCCCAAAGTGGTATCAGGCAGCCAGCCAATCTCATTTACCCACAACTATTTCCGTCATCAGGACCCAGTATATGCAATGGCAATTTACCACACGTCGTTAATATGTTTGTTATATTTTGTTGATGGAACATGAAAGTTCATCAGCAAGCCCGCACACAGGGAAAGCATATTGAAATGAGCATTATGGATCTGTCAGGCTGGAGTTTACGGCCTTTTCTCAGTACTACAGCGTAAGTAAAACAAGCCCTGATTGAGTCAGCAGCCTCCTGGGTCCTCATTTGCCAAAGTGTGGGGATTTTAATGCTAAGTTTATCTGCCTGCATTAGGCAGGTGGGGGGAGGGTAAGGCTGCTGGGCATATTGTTTTGGCTTAGGGGTATTGTAGACCAGCCTGCGAGTTCCACAGACACCAGGAGGGAAACTTTCAGTGGGTTTGGCCTCTTACCTTCCTATGGTCTAATAGATTTTGGAGATGTAGTGCCCTGGAGTTTTAAAACTTAGTTTGTAAACCCTCCTTTTAAAACCAATGCATTGAAGTGCAATGGAAAAGAAAGAGGAAGAAAGAAATATTCACTGAGCAATGGCACTGAAAAAAGCAATAAAGAAAAAAGGGAGAGAGTGATTCATTAAAATCCCAGATACTGAGCATCATGGATGCAAATATCCTTATAACTTTTCTCCTTTGCAGGCAACTTCCAGGAAGGGTTCAGGCTACCTCACCAGGGAATTGCATTCTCCGAATAGAACTTTGTAGACGCCGATGCTGTCTAAAGGGATTTCAAAAGATTTCTAAGTCCAAATTAATGCACTGGGAAATGAATTTTGGAAACAAGATTTCCGTTTCTTCTCTTCGGCAAAGCATAGGAGGCATGAGATGAGGGGAGCACATTTCTAGCTATGGGAAGAGATCTGCTTCTCTGACATGTGGAGGGTCAGAAATTTTCCAGCAGGCAGTTCAAAGAGGTTGCCCCGACTCAGGCTCAGGTGTTTTTAGTATTAACAGATAGTTATCTCCTGGCAGCAAAGTCAATAACTACCTTTTTTTCTTCCTCAGCAGGAAGGCTTAGCCATTGCTTTTTCCTTGAGCAGGTACTTGGTATTCTAGGAGTCACAATCTATTTCTCATTCCAGCAGCCTGCAGCTGTGGATCACCTGACTAATGCTGGGGCCATTCCACATTCCAGAGGCATGCAGCTCTTGTTATTTGGCATTCCAGAGGCATTCCGAAGCTGCAGGTCATTCATTATGCCAAGGTTAGTGCGTTGGCCTGCAGAGCCAACAGCCTTATTCTGTTCTGGTTGGGACTGGAAACTGTAAGGAAGCTGTAACTCCTCTGGTGTCAGAAGGATGGAGATGGAGAGAAAGAGAGAGGAAATAAAAACTGCAAAGAATTCTCAAGTAGTTCTTAGATACTATGACGGGGACAATATGTTGTACACATAAGGTCAAAGATGGGAATGTTTTGAGACGAGAAGGAAAATACAAATCAGATAATAAACATGTTGCTCTGACTTTCTTAATTAGATGAGAAGCAAGATATAACATAGCTATAAGGCATACCAGCTCTAGAGTCAGTCAAAATTGGGTTCAAATACTGGCTCTGCTCCTTATTGCTTGTATGATTTTGAGTGATTTACTTACCCTCTTTAAATATCAGTTCATCAACTGTAAAATGGGGACAATAAGATAACCTGCCATTTTAAGATTAGATAACACCCTTAATATTGTTCAGCACAGTCTATGCCTCAAAAAAAATACTCTATAGATTTATTATTGTGATGCTGATGTTGGTGATGATGATGATAATGCTGATTGGGAGATTCTTGAATGGCAAAGATGAAGATAATGATGACTTTTTTTAATATATTATTGATACCCATTCCCTCTTTTCCCATATCTTCTACTGTATGCCAGGCACTGTATTAGGTACAAAAATTTTCTGGCTAAGTTTGGACAGATTAAGATTGGACTGTACCTATGCGAACACAGATTCAATTTAATAGGCTCTCAGTGAATAGCCACTGTGTGTAGTGCCCTTTCCTAATCCCTGCAGTTAACACAAAGGTCAAGGCGACTTTGTTTTTGCCACTAAGGAAATTATGACACATATTTAGATAACCATGGATGCTGAGGAAGGGAAAAAAATACATATAAATCTCCATTCCATGGAACTTAGAGAATGATCAGACAAGACTGTTGTTCTTAACATGAATGTAGACTGGACATTTCTTGGGCCCAGCAGTCTCTGACATGATGATAATGCTGGCAAGACATTGGCAAGATATCTGTACCATCCTCAGCATTACATCTTCCTAAAATCCAGCAGGACAGGTAGTTGAAGCCTGATAAGGAAGAACATTAATTTTTACGCTAGGTGTATGAACTTTATTCTGCAAGCAAGGAATGAAGAGAAAAAGAAAAGAAAAGATTTTGGTTTGCTTTACTTTTTGTTATTTTTGTTCCTACAGAGGGATGCCATAATATGCCCTTATGGATCTCCCCAATGAACTGACAAATATTGGAGCAGAATATACAGTATAGCATATCAAGAGCATCGACCCAGGACAAAAAGTTTGTGATTTATGTTTTATGGGGCAAAGGAGGCAAGCCAGACTCAGGGCAGGGTGTAGTGTTAGGAGACAGTGGCATGATGACAGGGAATCTGCATGTAACCTGCTTTTCTGTTGGGAGCCAAGACCTTTGGGACATGCTACCCACAGGGAAGCCCTAAATATGCCTCAGCCAGGAAGCTCAAACAGGCGGGAGAAGCTTTCTGAGTATGCATGACATGGCTGTGGAGTCTGCAGAGCCTACTTCAGAGGATCAGAGAGTAGGGCCTATGAATGCACTGGGGTGCTTGTTTAAAGTGTTCCATAATCCTCACCAGGAGCAGATCTTCCTGGAGCAATTCTCAGTGGCCTCTAAGAAATAAAGGTCAGAGTTTCTATCATATGGTTCTCAAGAGAAACAGCAAATCAAGTTGAAAAGGGATTCTTAGAGAACATCTTGTGATTCTTCTAAACATTTGTTGACGCTCTCCTGATTTTAAAAGCTGGGAACAGAGGCTTCAGGGAAAAACACAAGTTTCCAGCCAGGGCAGACCCATGCTTGGTGGGTCTGTAGCTTATAAAATTTGGAGGCCCCTCTTAGGAAAAGAATACAGAAATAACTAGTAAAAACTTAGACACAAAAGTAAATCTTTGGTTAAAATTAGAAAAGAAGTCATAACAAATTACAATGCTAATCTGCTGACAATGCTGTTGCTACCATATATTTCACAAAAGCCAGAAAAACAACATGATTTTTTTTTAACCTGCATACCAGATCTCTATAATATTGTCTACATTTTATCTGTATACTTTTGATATTTTCGTATGATGTTGTTTTTATATTATTTTCTATAAAGAGATTAGAAAGTTAATTCAGTTTTCTTTTTCTCCAGTGCTATTTTTTTCTTTTTTCTTTTTTTTTTTTTTTTTTTTTTTTTTTTTTCTGCGGGCTTTCTTTTTTTTTTTCTTCTCTTTTTTTGGCGCCCGCCCCGCGGGCCGCCAGGGTCTAGGGCCCTTCTCTGGGTCCCCCCCCCCCC
>NW_020837951.1:15559750-15562426 GCF_003676395.1 Aethalodelphis obliquidens
GCCTCTCACTGCTGTGGCCTCTCCCGTTGCGGAGCACAGGCTCCGGACGCGCAGGCTCAGCGGCCATGGCTCACGGGCCCAGCCGCTCCGCGGCATGTGGGATCTTCCCGGACCGGGGCACGAACCCGTGTCCCCCGCATCGGCAGGCGGACTCTCAACCACTGCGCCACCAGGGAAGCCCTATTTTTTTCTTAATTGGCACTTTGAAAAAGTCCGTTCATTTTCACAACTCATTACTGGAAATTTGTATGTTAATATTTAGCACTGATGTCATTTTGGGAAAACTAGTATCACATTTCTTTAACATATGAGCACTATAATTTCAGAGAATTTCAAGTTTTCTTGCGCAGTGATGTATCTTAAATACTGTTTGCATTGATAATACTCATTAACCAGTTTATGAGCGAGGTCCATATTGGATTGGTATATTACGACTTTTACGCTAACTTTGTTGATGACTGTAGTTCATGTCAAATCAGCGAGAACTGAGTGAGACCACACAATAATTTGATTGGACCACAGGCAATTCTAACCCATGAAAGAAATGGATGAAGGCACGGTCCAACAGAATTAAGAAGTTAATTCCGACAGAGTGCACTAAGCAGGCTGGACAGCAATGGGTAATGAGACTAGAAACATATCTTGCAGCCAGGAAGGTAGGTGTGGAAAAAGTATTAAGTATTGGCAAGCGGCTGGAGACATATCATCATACTTCTAAAGTTTGGAAACAGGCACCTGTTGATTTACTACTAAACTTACAAAAAAACAATGAAGTGCCACACAAGACCACCAATACTAGAAGCAGACAAACGACCATTTGAATCTTAGCTCCGCCCCTTACTAATCTGTGAAATCCTGCTAACAGTAACTCAAGTAGCCACAGAAGAGATGACAAACTACACAAAAACATACCCCACTGAACTTCACACATTATACACCCAATTAAAATTCCCTTCATGTGGGTGCCAGAAGGCCCACACCGCTGGACACAAAGTTATGTTTAATGAGGGGAGAGTCAAAGTAAAAAGAGACGGTGGTCTTGACCAGTTATATAATGGAATGTTTTCCTTTTGAAAAATCTGAAGAAAAAAACAAACAAACACATGATCACTTTGCTAAGGCAACTCCCGGGGGGCCTGAAACTTAAACTTCATTTGTTTCCTAGTATATCTGCCTCTGCTCCCTGCTGTTTCCAAGGAGCTCACATTCTAGTTAGAGAAGACAGACAATAAGCTCATGCACAAAATAATAGACTATTTTAGACAGTCATTGTTCAATGAGGAAAGTAAAATAATACATACAAGTAAGAGTTACTGTAGGCAGGGGAAGAAGCATCCATTAGAGGGAGAGGAAAGAGAAGACCTAGCTGAGGAAGCCAGCTTCGAGCTGAGATCTACATCGGGAGAAGTCCAAACTTCAGTCCGCAGATTGGAGCATGAGGAACAGGATGGGGGAGTGACTAGTCCAAGCTCCCGCAGCAAATCACTGGCAGAGCTAGGACTATAGCTGAGACAAACAGCCACAACTCAGGGAATTTATGTAAGGTTTCACTTTAAATATTCTTGACATGTGGAAACTAAGATAGCCCTTACTGCTTACAGCCTTCACTAAATTCCAGATAAAAGGAGTTGATTTTTTTTTAATCTCCAGAAAATCCAAAAGCTGAGCAGTCAATTTAATAGGCAAATAGCCATTTCACTACTTTAAGATAATCACAATGATCAGAAAAACTCATTACAGGACCATAAAATCATTAAAAATATACAGCTATAAAAGCTCTGAAAGATCAGTCAGGTAAGTATTCTCTAGATTATTTTGATTACATGTCTCTATCAGAATATACAAATCAATCAATTAGCCAATCAACTAATAAAAAGACATATGTAGAGAGGGAGGATACACATAGGATAGACTTATGTATGTATTTACTTGCTATTTATATTATGTGCATTCCAAAAAGATACACAAAGCATACAGGTTTTAAAAGATGCACTAGAAATAAATGAAAGTAAAAGTTCCAGAATTTTCTTTCCTCACCCCAGTGGATCACTGTGCATACACTTTGAGGAAGCTTTGTCTCTCTTTGACGACAACTGATCTAGTCTATTGCTTTCAGCTTAAGCCCACAGAAACTGAGGCCAGAGATGAGAAATCAGAAAGCACTACTCATGACCCAATATAATAAGAGAGCCAAAGTGCCTTAAAATAAACTCAGTTTCACATAGATATGCAGAGTATTATAAACTACCCCACTTGTTAAAATTATAATTTTTTGTATGCTTTCACTTAGTCTTTGCAAGCCCTCTTCTTATTTCCTAGAGACTGATGCTTTACTTCTGATCTCCTCTCAACAGTGAGCAATGCAGGATTAGCAAACCTCTGTCACCAGACCCCAGCAAAGAGTAAACTCCCTAAAGTCCAGAGGCTCAACCTGAATGCAATCCGTTTCCCTCAAGGATTCCCAGCACAGACACGGGCTCCCAGCCTGCTTAGGAATGCGGCACTGCACTTCTCAATAGCATTTTATGACACATTTCTCAAATCAAATTTAAAAGCATAACTGAGTGGAATTAAATTAATGCCGTCTGGTAATGTCAGCAGCACCAGAGCTGCAACAGGCTGGCTTAACTTTTAAACCTTCTGGAGCTTCATGATACGTATTCAGTCTGAATCTGT
>NW_020837951.1:15562526-15566132 GCF_003676395.1 Aethalodelphis obliquidens
TGTACACTGTGTGTGTGTGTGTGTGTGTGTGTGTGTGTGTGTGTGTGTGTGTGTGTGTGTGTGTGTGTGTGTGTGTGTGTTTGTGTGTGTGTGTGGTTTAGTGGTCTTTGAGAACATAAAAGTACATAGTTACATATACTTAATGAAAACACATGCCCCATGACCTTGATGTTTTTGAATTGACATTGGTATTTCCCTTCATGTCCTACAGAGTACGTTTAGCTTCATTGTATCATTCGATCGTCATAATCACCCTATGAGGAAAGCATTCATGTTTTTGTCTCTTTCCTTTATTATTATTCTTTTTTACTTGAAACCAAGTGCCGTGTATCCAAATTCAGCATTCTTTCCACTTGCTAAGTTTAATAACAATGAAAACACCACCAGTCTTTTCAAGATTCCCTTAACCTCTGTTGCTAAATCTAATATTCCATTTGTAATTTTCATCTTAATTGACTCAAGAGCAACATTTTACTCAGTTATCACATCCTCATTGTCGAAGCATGTTTTCTTCACTTAATTTTAAGATACATACCCTTTATTTTTGTTCCTACATCACTTAACATTTAATTTTTTCCCTGGGATCTTTTTATTTCTCTTTTCTAAACGTTAGATGTCCCAGGGCTCCTTTTTTTCCTCTGTTTAAATTCACCCTTTTTGTGATCTTATCCAGTCCATGGCTTTAAATGCCGTTTTACAATAATGACTTTTAAATATACATCTTCGGCCAAGATGTCTCTCCTAGCTGCAAATCGCTATATTTAATACAAGTTATCTCGACTTGGATATGTAACAGATGTTGATGCAAATAATCAATAAACAATCTATAAAGGGAATAGAAAAGAGTTTTATCTGAGCCAGACTGAGGACTATATCCCAGGAGACATAGATTCAAAAAGCACTTGAATTGTGTTTTTCCAGACTACAAAATGCGAGAGGTTTATAAAGGCAAAAACTGAAAAATTCCATAAATTGTTTATTAAGAATTATAATTTGAGCTGGCAAGAAGTAAGGGTACTTGTTAAGCAAGGACTGGCTGGGAACAGAAATGGTTGCATAGTTACAAGGGGAGACCTTGATACCGGAAGGTTGCAGCTGGCAGCTGCTAGCAAAAATACCATTTTGAGAATGGTTGGTGGTGTCCTTGAGTTTGATATAGTTCAGGAAATTCAAGTTCTCAGTGATGCAGGAATGTGTCTGAAACCACATCCAGAAGGGCCACTGGGCTCCATTTTGGATGCCTGAACCCCAGTTACTCCATTTTGATTTTTAAATGCATTCTTTTCTTTGATGGTTAAATAGGATGTGCAATGCATGTCTGACAGACCACAAAACAAGCTGTCCTATTTCTCATCAAATTCAAGCCAAATCAAGTATAATCCAGGATGACTTCCCCATACCTTAGATCGTGAAAATTTCTTCCATCACAGGCATAGCAAATAAACCAATATCCCAATCGTAACTCCACCAGACCTGTTCCCCAAAATCTTACTCATATTTGAGTAGTACAGACTCCATCCTGTTAGCTGCTCAGTCCCAGTGACATGACAATATGGAGGACAGCTTAGCATACAAACTGTGCTACCCTTGAGCCCTCTCTTGTGCACTCCACACCTCATTTGTCAGCAAATCCTGGTCACTCTACCTTCAAAGTATGCCTAGAACCTGACCACTCCTCACCTATGCACTGCTCCCACCCTACCTCAAGATACCATCATCTTTTGATACAGAATCCAGAAAATTCCTTCCAAAAGGTGAGTCAGACCATATCACTTCAATGGATGCCCATGAAGCAAAGTCCTTACAGTGACTTACAGGGTCTTATTCCATCTTCTCTTTGAACTCTAGTATTACTTCCAATAATTCAGCCACATTGTTATTGTTAGTGTTATTCTAGAAACACACTAACACATTCTCACCTCAGGACATTTGAATGTGTTGCCTTATTTTTTTTTTTAACCTAGAAAATGAATCCCCATAAATCTTTTGTTGTCATTGATATTGATACATCACTGTTGATAATAGTACAAACAACTTTCGAACACCATGACATCTATTTTTTATTCATGTATTCATATCTACCCGCTCCCTACCAGATGATAAGCTCCATTAGGGCAGGCGATTTCTAAGCCTTGTGTCCCCAGTTCTTGCAACAGTGTCTAGCATGTAGAAAGACTTATCCTTGATTTTGATGGTGTGAATGAAGAGTTCACTCTCATGTCATGAATTGTAGTTTCCAAAGTCTTTTCACATGCATTATCCTGTGTTGATTCTCAAAGCAATCCCAGGAAATAAACAAGGTTAGACATTTTCCTATTTAAAAAATGAGGTAACTGAGACTCAGTCAATTAAGTGATTTGGCCAAACTCACTCAAGTACTAGAGGAAGAAGCCAGAATTAAACTCCCAATTTCCACGTTCCTAGGCTGCTCCTCTTTCACTGTCTAATGATCTCTGTCACAGGGAGTGTGAGGGCACGTGACAATATGGAGGAAAGGTTGGCATACAAACTGCTATCTGACTATTTGGGTTCAGTTTGTGGTTCTACCTATTCCTTCACTCGTTATTTAAGTTTCTGTTTTGCCTTCTTTCCAAGGGTTATAATCATACGATCTTCCACAGTGGGTCATAATGTGTTAAATGAGTTAACACAGGTGAGACTGTAAGTACAAAGTAAACATTGAAAAACATGTAATTACAGGTATATGAAATTGGTGCAAGAGAAATACGAGTTAGGAGATAACCACACAGAGTCATGTGGAGATACAACCCACGTGAATTTGGAAACTCCACACTATTTGAAGGAATACATGGATATTAGAAGCTTGGACTTCTATTCCTGATTGTTGAAACAGCATGCGATAAGAAAAACTTTAAACTTAATGCCGAGCTGCAGAATTCATACTGGGAGTGCCGAGGGAATCCAAGAGTCCAGTGCACCTCACAAAAGTCCAGAGAAGCATCCTGAACCATGTGGTGTTTGACATGACTTAAATCTTACGGATCCTGACAGTTCTGCCAATATCTAACACCATGCCTGCATGTAGCTGGCATGTATAAATGTTTGTTGAATGAAAATAAAAATTTGGGTAAAGGAAAACTAAGGATGATGAGAGAGAGCACAGTGCATAGAGAAAAGGTGGGAAAGTAGTGGGTACAGAAAGTATATTAGTTACCTAGTTCTACATAACTAATTGCCCCTAAACTTAGCAGCTTAAAACAACTAACATTTATTATCTCTGGAGGATAGCTGAGGTGACAGATGACTTTCAATAAATATTTATTTCAGAACTAGTTACAGATATCATGCCAATACTTAAGAGAAGTGGTTGTCTTTATTCATTAGAATAATAATATGCCAGGCAGTTTAGAAATATTTATGTATGTTATCTAAATTTATCATTACAACAATTCTATGACATAACTGTCACTCATCTTGTTAATTCATTCATTAATTAGTTTATTTATTAAGCAAACTATTTATTAATCCTCTACAACATGCCAGACTCTGTGAATTCAGAAGCAAACAAATAGATAAAAATCCCTGCCTTCAGGCTTCCCTGGTGGCGCAGTGGTTGAGAGTCCGCTTGCCGATGCAGGGGACACA
>NW_020837951.1:15566232-15574990 GCF_003676395.1 Aethalodelphis obliquidens
CCGTGAGCCATGGCCGCTGAGCCTGCGCGTCCAGAGCCTGTGCTCCACAACGGGAGAGGCCACAACAGTGAGAGGCCCGTGTACGGAAAAAAAAAAAAAAAAAAAAAAAAAAACCCTGCCTTCATGGAGCTTATATCAAAGAAGGGAAAGCCAGACAATAAATATAGATGAATATACAGTAAAATGCATAGTATGTCGGAGGGTGATGTGTGCTGTCAGGAAAACAAAGCAGGGAAGGAGAAAGGAGACACCCCAAACACAGAGAAATTAAGTAATTGCCCAGCATTGCACAGCCAGCAAGGGGGCGGAAACAATGTACCATTTTGAGTTTGAACCCACAGGGTGTGCTAGTAACCACAGACTATATCACGATAACAAGAACTTCAGAGATTCCTTAGGACACTTTTTCATGTAAGATCCCCCATGCAAGTAGTTAGAGAAAATCCTAACTCAAATGGGAAATTGTTTTACATACCAGGAAGCCTGGAGTTTCCAGTCCTGGAATGCCAGACACTATCTTCCCTCTGGGAAAAAGGCAGCTGCAATTTTAGCTTGCCATCCAGATACTCCAACACCCAATAGAAGAAACTGAACTTCTTCTTGGCCAAGAAACCTTTCCCAGAAAGCTTGAGAAGACATCCCCTTATTATCCAAAGGAGGATCACATGATCCCCACCAAGCACATTCCTGACAAGGCAATGAGTGCTCTCGGTATTCTGGATTTATTCCTGGAGTCGGACAGAGTTATCCTCCCCTGTGTTATGCAAGGGAGCAGTGGTGATTTGAAGAAAATCCGTCAACAGGAAATGTAGGGAGTAGGAAATTGCCAGCATTTGCCATTGATATGGTCCAAGCCTTATTCATGGTCCACTGATCAAGAGTGGACACACAGAAGAAATTTTAGAAGTAGTTATTGATTTGAATTCGAGTGAGAAATAGAAAAAAAAAAAACATAAGGAAAAGAGAAGAGAGGGGGGAAAGGAGGTGGGAGAAGTAGAAGAATTCTGGTCCTAATATAAAGGAGAGATAATGCACAACACTGAATTGAGAATGAAAAGACTCGATTCCCCATCATTGCACAGTCATTCAATAGCTGTTCGACTTGGGCTAATCACTTAACCGCTCTGGGACTCAGTTTCATGAACAGCAACTCTAGTCTAATAATGCTCGTTAGTCACATTTCGTGATCAGCAGAAGATTTAATAAGATGTCTGTGTTCAGTGAGAAGAAAGCGATACGTGACATTCCAGTTCAAAGTGGATTTGGTCTTCATTTACAGATATAGAGTGAATTGGAGTGTGTCTACAAGACAAAGATAATTGAGTTAGTCAAGCAGATGATTCAAAGAGGGCAACGCACATACACAGACACGTGCATTGGTGCATGCATGCACTCACAGTCACACACACACCCCTATAATCCTTTCTCACTAAAAAAATATTGTTGTTTATTGTTCTTTGAGCAGTTGTTGTTTGCTAGGCACTAGCTAAATAATGTATGAGCATTGTCTCATTTAATTTCCCAACAACTCATGAGTTAGATGCTACTGTATAATAGTTTTCTGTTTGAATTATATGGAATAGATTTTTCAGATTTCCACTTCATTTTGCATATATGCACTTTCTCTTCGCCGTGAAACAGATCTCATTTCAATGAATGACTATGGTCTTCAGGTTGTTTCTCCTAAATTTAAGCAGAGTCCTGCAGTCATTTTCCTTGCACCAATGAACCATTCCGTAGTGCTTTGAGCTGATCAGATCAAAACTGTTCAGGAAAATTTAGCGCCAGCCGGTTCCTAAATGCTGAGTTGGCTCTGGTTCCTTCTTGACCATCCTACTTTTGCTCATCCAGTCTCAACACTGAATTCGGTGCCCATCCATCATTTGTAACATGTCCCTCTCAGCAATTCCTCAACAGAAACCTTGACTGAGAAGTATCATTGACAATAGCAAACTAGCATTACATGTTGGATTCCTCTTCAATACACTTACTCAGATGATATGAATATCTGACACGAGACAGGAAAACAAGGTCAGAAAGAGATTCAGAGAGAATGAGTGATTTGGCAGGTTTCCTGTGAGAACTCCAGGGAAAGGACCAGGGCTAGGCCAAGGGCACTGGGTACAGAGTCAGGAGAGGTGAAAACTACTGTGGCTCTGCCAGTACCATGCTGCGTGACTCTGGGCAATTATTTTTAAATCTCCCAGCATCAATTTTCCCATCTGTAAAAATGGAGGGAGAGAACTAAGCTGAGATTGGAAAGCACCTGGCCTGCGGGCCTCTAGTAGACATCGAGAATCAATCATGGTACTTTTCCCACTGAGCCTATGATGGGTTCCCGTGTTCTTCTCAGCACACACTCCACGTACACTAAAGCAACTAGAGCTTGCATATCATTTAGAATATATCTGTCATTCCTAGTTGAAATAATCTCTAACATCCATTTTGGATCTCATATTTTAGGAATATATTGCTGCTGTGGAAAGAATCATGAACTTGGGATCAGATAACCAGGTTTAAATCCTGGTTCTGACATTTATTACTTCTGTGACCTTAAGCAAATCAATTCATATCTTTGATCTGTGTTTTTTTTTTTTAATCTGCAAAATGGGAATAAAATATCAACATCCTATTGTTGAAGTGAAGATCAAATAAGATATATGAGAAGGCACCCAAAGCATATAGCATATCCTAGGATATTGTAGACATCCAATCAGCCATTAAAATTAATATTTTAGAGGTGGCATCTGGTGAGGCAAATGCGTACGTGATGAGATTGCTAAGAATGCTGGAAGCCAAGAGGAAAGTGAAGGAGGAAAAGAGGGTCATTCCTCCTTGGATATTATAGCTGTTCCCTTTTTCTACCACTGCTGCTGACGGATCCTACAGTCCTGACCTAATTATCAGCAGCCTACCGTATTGCATGTCCTTGACTCCATCAAGAGGCTAGGTCTTCCTCTTTTGCCCTGATATCGGGCTCACAAATCAATTTCTCAATGACACGTCTAGAAACCGCCAGTATCTGTCTGATCCCTTTCTGCTTTGTTCCCACCCCCCATACACCCCCTCCCCACACTCAAAGGGATGGTATCTCCTCAGTATCTTAATGCAATCCTTGGGCTTGGCTCATCTATGTTCAGTCTTAATTGTGTGTGTTGGAGGGAAGGGTAGTTTGAGGTCAGAGGATGGTGCTAGGAGCTTCTTTCCTTCCACATCACCAGTACAACCCTAGGTGTTCAGCGTCTCGGTCTCTGTTTCCAAAGTTTGTAAGTATCCTGCTGTTGGAAGACAGTTGTCCATGCAGGATAATTATGCTGGGGGTGTTAAAATATCAGGGCATAAGCTGCAGTCCACTGGTCATTTGACAATGATGCCAGATTTATCGAAGGCAATTACAGGTCCTCCTGTAGAGCTCCTCACTGCAGGGGAAGTGTAGGCTCACTACTAGAACACAGCTGGGACGGTCTTTAGCCTGCCCACCTCCCTGCCCTGGTGGCAGGAGCTCTGTGCTCGGGCAAAACAGGGAAATCTTTTTTTAGATGACATTACCTGAGTGTTCCTCATCTCTCCTCTTGCCCCTAAGAGTCTATAGAATCTTATCTAGTCTTGGGTGATTGTGTATGTGTGTGGGAGGACCCATTATGCATGCATGTATCTTATTTTTAGGTCTGAATCAGTTTATGCCTTTGTATTCTATAACTGTAGTGTCACCCAAAGCATGAGTGGGGGGCTTCCCTGATGGCGCAGTGGTTGAGAGTCCGCCTGCTGATGCAGGGGACGCGGGTTCGTGCCCCGGTCCAGGAGGATCCCACATGCCGCGGAGCGGCTGGGCCCGTGAGCCATGGCCGCTGAGCCTGCGCGTCCGGAGCCCGTGCTCCGCAGCGGGAGGGGCCACAGCAGTGAGAGGCCCGCGCACCCCCCCCCAAAAAAAAAGCATGAGTGGGATTATGTCGAGGAGTGTATGCTGGGTAAAAGACTGGTTCAAGGTCCAAGGGAAGAAATTTGATAAGTTCCTGGGTAGGTAAAAAGCATATTAATTAATGCTTTAAAATATTTTCCAGTCATCATTTTACCTAGAACAGGTTTTACTCTAGGATAATCAATGACATAGTAATTACTCTATAAATCATAAACGTATTCCAAGCAGGACAGATATTGTTTAATGAACTTGGGCAGCCAAAGGTGGGCATGGAGATAAGTCTAGGAGTAGGGGGCTAAGAAGAGCTAAGTTACCTTGCAAAATAGAATAAATGTGATTTGGAGGTTCCTGAAGGCATCTGGGAGGAATGGAGTCTGGAGAAGATGTGGATAAGGGAAGAAGTGACATGGGAAGAAGTGGTGAGAGGCTTGCACACATTGTCGGATGAAGCAGCCACGAATAATCCCCAGTTGAGCAGCAAAGAGGCTTTTACAACCAAGAGCATCGAATACTCATCTTGTTATTATTGGTTTGCATTATTGTGACACAAAACTCCCTTTAGGGCCCAAAGTTTTCAATAAATATTCTGTACTTAAAAGTGGATATATGTGAATGGTGTGGGGTGTGTATGTATGTGTGTGTGTGTATGTGTGTAAATGAAAGAAGGCTAAAGATGAATGTCCACACAGCTCCAAGCAGTCTCCAGGTATGGAGCACCATGCATGTGATGCTGAGATGACTCATAAAGGGGGAAGTCATGAGTTCAAACTATAAATGAAGTCCTGCTCAGAAACCTGCAAAAATGCCATGAGAGATTCTGACTTCCAAAAGGCACAAAATTTGGGACCCAAACCAGTCTTACATATATCTCAAGGATCAGGAAGGCTCAGTGAATATTTGGGTTTGACACTTCGCAGATCAAATGCCTTCTTCCCTATGGACCCTTCTTCCAATACCATCCAAGAAAAATTAACTACTTCTTGAGGCTCTTACATAACTTTGCCTCTACAGAACCTGTGATTACGGATTTTGCTGTTTGTCCCTGTCTCTCACATTAATCTGTTCCTCAATGCTATGCCTATTTGTTAATATTTCTTTAGAACTTTATTATTCCTATGTTCTGTGCAATGAGTTAAAACTGCTTAAAATGCTTTTCTTTTACTTCCTAATAAAAGGTTACATACCTCTGCATTGGTTCAGGACTGGGAAAATAAGTCAATCTAACCGGAATGATAGGGACTTCCCTGGTGGTCCAGTGGTAAAGAATCCGCCTTCCAATGCAGGGGACGCGGGTTAGATCCCTGGTCAGGGAACTAAGATCCCACATGTCACGGGGCAACTAAGCCTGTGTGCCACAGCTAGAGAGAGAAAACCTGCACACCACAACTACAGAGAAGCCCGAGCACTGCAACAAAAGATCCCGCATGCCTCAACTAAGACCCGACACAGCCAGAAAAAGAAATAATGATAATAATAACCAGAATGACAGAAACTGTGACAGTGTGTGAAGAAACCTCCAAGTCTGGAGAAAAGAGTGAAAGACTAACGAAAAAGAGGGAAGCCTCAAAGAGGAACTTGGCAGTTTTACTAGCAGGAAGCCAGGCTCTTCATAACAGCTCTTTGCACCCAAATGGTAGCATCTTCCCTTCCCTCTTTTCTACCTCTTTCCTCCTCCTATCCCATCTTATTGGAACTTGGACAAAAGCTAAAGACTCCATCCCCAGCAGCTTGGTGTTAGGTGAGACCCACTTTTATGATGATGTAGTCAGGGTGGGGTCCAGTGTGGCAGAGACAACGCTTAAGTGAAAGCATCTCTCCTCAATGACTTTGTCTAATAAACTATGGTCAAGGTCAAGTACACTTCAGGCCATTTATAGGCTCAATAGTTCCATGTTGAAAATAACTGCTAAGATTTAAATAGCCAACTTTCAAACTTTTGGAATAAACTCTATTGATACTTAGGCTGCAGCTTTTCAGAAATACAGCTGGACTTGTTAAATTGCCCCTCACTCCTGTTACCAAACCCTAGGGAGTTTCCACACCACCAGCAGTATTCATTGGACGTAATTTTACCATCTTCATTCTCAGGAATGTTTATGGAACACTCTGTGGCCTGCCCTATTCTAATTTGGCCACAGGAAGATGTTCAAATTGATTGTTCAAAATCAATTTAAGGGACCACTAGTCATCCAGAGGCTAATTGTTGTTATTATCTTATTATTCATCATAATCCCAATAACACAAGAATAATGCAAAATTGAAAAGGTAAATCCAATTTGCTATGCAGTCATCAGAAAAGATTGTAGCGATTTCTAAACACAGCCCTTGGGAAGCAGTTTCCGTGCTCTTTGCTCCACTCAGGTTGGCAAATGTCTACTAGGCTCTTCCTGTGTATAAGGCCCTAAATTTGCTACTGAGATGGGGACCTTGTGGCAGGGGTGGGGATGGGGATGGTGGGTTGTGGGAGGATACAGCAGGAAAAAGCATATGGTCCCCGATTTAACGGAGCTCTCTGTCCAAAAAGGTAATGTGCTTATTCACTGTTATGTAAAAGAAATGGATACGTACAAACAACTCACTAATCATTATGGTGCAGTGTAGGGAATAATTACTGTAGTTTCCTTTTTCAGAGATCTAGGACTTCACATAAGAGGTGATTTCAAAGCAAGGTCTTGAATGATACCTTGTATTTATTGTTCCAATAAAGAAAAGAGAAAGAACTCTTGGCCAAGGAAATTGTATGAGGAAAGGCACAGAAAAACACAGGTGATTTTGGGGAGTGGTGGTTCTCCTGTTTGGTCTAGCAAAGAAAGAGTAGACCAGAAGGAGATGGGATGGGGAGAATTTACAGTTGGAAATGAGACTAAAAGGGAGGGAGTATTGCTGTGGGGCTGGATGGGCCAGGATGGCAGGATCAGCAACTTGGGTTTTATCTTCAGAACAGAAAGGAAAACGTGGAGCCCTTAAAGCAGGGGAAGTATTAATTAAAGTAGGGGTCTCAGATCTGAATTCAGGCTGAGAACTCACATGCCAATTACAAGAGCTGGTTTAGAGGTGGAGGAGCCTGGAAGCAAAAAAAGTGACTAGATTTGAGTCATTGCAAAAATGTGGATGATTTGATGGAATTGAATCTGTGCTGTTATCCATGTTGCCATGAATATTCTTTTACATGGTTCCACACAGTGGAATATCATATAGTAGCAAAAAATGAATGAATTATAGGTATACTCAGTGATTTAGGTGAATTTTAAACATAACGTATTGAACCAAAATAAAAGCAAGTTTCAGAAGACAACCTATAATACAATACCATTTATTGAAAGCTCAAAAATAAGCTAAATAATAAGTTTAGTGTATGTACACATATAGTTAATCTGTATTTTAAAAATAAAAGAAAATCGGGCTTCCCTGGTGGCACAGTGGTTGGGAGTCCGCCTGCCGATGCAGAGGACACGGGTTCGTGCCCCGGTCCGGGAAGATCCCACATGCCGCGGAGTGGCTGGGCCCGTGAGCCATGGCCGCTAAGCCTGCGCGTCCAGAGCCTGTGCTCCGCAGGGGGAGAGGCCACAGTGGGGGGAGGGCCCCGGAACCCAAAAAAAAAAAAAAAAAAGAGCAAACACAGAAGTCACTGATTCAGCCAAGCCAGCTGGAGTTCACGGATAAGGTCCAATCCTGGTGCCCAAGAGCATGGACTCCAGCCAGACAGCCTAGTTCACAGGTGGGACTCACAATTTCCTGCTCAATCTCTACCTAACTGGCACAGGTGTTAAATGAAACAATGTAAATCCAAGTCCCACAGTGTCATTGGCACACGGTAAGTGTTTACTATATTATAGGTAACAGAGAGAAACTATGGATGTTTGGACTCACAGAAGATCCCAGACTTTGGAAAATATCATTATTTTTAAGCCCACTTGCTTGGGGGAAAATGGGGGAGGGCTTGAAGCCTAAACTGTAGATTTGCTTGTTTAGGACTTATCCTGCCCTTCCTGGCTTCTATGTGGTAAAACCACTGGTTGAACGCTCATCAAATCCTTACTCCTGGGTGAAGCTGTTGAAGGCAGGGGCAAATAGAGGCCAGAATTGAAAGGTTTCACCAAGGAGAACACAGTTAGAGCTGGAATAAGCAACTGGAAAGGCTTCTCTCAATCCTGAAGTATGACTGCTGCTTTTTGTTGTTGCAGTTGTTTAGTTAATCTTTTCCAGTTGAAATACCTCCTAGGGCTTGGTGGATGAACACTTCAAAGTGTCTGAGGGGAGATTATGTTTCCACTTAACTCTACTGATTAGCTTTGATTCCACGTTAAGCGAGTTAGGGTAAATTATTGCTAGTGGGAATCTTATTACCTGGGTTCATATTCAGTGTATCCTGAAAGGATCAGGACACTTGGAGAATCTGGGTAATAGAAATAATACTGGTCAGAGAGGGAAAGTCTTAGATTCTGGTCCCTCCTGTTGAATGCTCTTGTCATGTAGCCTTGACTCATTCTACAAGGAGTCAGGAAGTCAGAGAAGCATTGTCATAAATACAATCCTCTAGACTGTGATAATTACTGCAATGAGTTATTGCAGTGCAGTAAGATCTAATAAAAGGGAGGAATTAACTAAGATTGGAGAGAGTGAAAGACTTCATGGACAAAGTGGCTTCTAAGCTGGGATGCAGAGGAAGGATGGCTCTGAAGATGTTCAGACCATTGACAGCCTTGGGAATGAAGCCAACAATTTTGAATTCTATCTTCCAAGGCAGGGAGGCAACATACTGCCTGGGAAAGAACAACTGAGCACGTCAGGAAACCTAGAATCTTGATTATCTCTGTGCCCTTGGGTAAGCCATTTATA
>NW_020837951.1:15575090-15590364 GCF_003676395.1 Aethalodelphis obliquidens
CTAAGGCAACTCTGGTTGACTCCAAGTCTTTTGAAAGGTTATGTTTTATATGTACAAATGTGTTTGTGCTCTTGGGATAGGTAGCTAGTCTTTCCTTCAAGCCATAAATCATCCCTTTAATTGTCAATCAGCTGTCCATCAAGGCCAGAAGGATGCTCTTGCCTGTCAGATCTCTATTTCATCCCTGGGTAATTGGCTCCTAAGTGTTCTGATATATTGGTGGCTATGAGCCTGCTAGTAACTTCCAGGAAGGGAAGAGGTGTGCAAGTCAAGCAAAGCGGCACGTTCAGAAAATAAAAGGAGGAACAAAAATATTTCTCCTTCCCTAGCTCTGTGGTGCCATCAAACGTGACGCGTCTTGGGAGGCAGCGCTGGGTGAGGGCACGCGCATTTTAAGGTGTCACAACCAGGCAGTACGCACATAAGCGAGTATCTGATTGCGCTCCGAAAGCAGAAAGGCACCTACAAAACCCTGAAAAGACAGTGTGGTGTAGGAAAAATAAATGGTCTTGGGGTCAGAAGATCTGCATTTGAGGCCCAGGTCTGCTCCAACACCATGTGTGACTCTGATAAATGACTTGTCTTCATGGAGATTCTGCTACTTATAAAATGGTCATAACCATGTTTATGAGGCAGAATTTCTAGGAAGAGTCAATGAGGTAATATATGTGAAGATGCTAGATAAGCAACTGGCATATAGAAAGGAATCAGTAGAGTTGAAAAACAGTAGTTGGTTTGAGTTTTGTGAATATAAGGAACAAAGACTGAATTTAAGGCATGCTGCTGAGGTAAATGATAGATTTCAAGAGTAACCGTAAGTGAGCTGAAGTCTTAATGTTGTACCACAATAGGAGACTCTCATGGAAATTTGAGTATAAGGTGGTTCTTTGGATTTTAGAGCAAGAATCTGTGGTCCCTCCCTCCAAAACACATGATTGCTGCAGGTTTTTCACCTACTTCCTTATTCTGTTCTTCAGACTTCTCTGCACCCATAGCTTCTACCTGCTAGATTCTATTTACTGAACTCTATGCCTCGATAATGGCCTCTCATGGCTGGTCTCTTTGCTTCCAATTGTACCTTCGATTCATGTATTCATTCACTTACTCAACCAATATTCAACACATATTTATCATGTCACAGTGTCTGCCACACTGGTGATACAGTGTTGTCATAGGCAGACAATAATCCCATCCCATGGAGACTCTGCACTCTAGTTAGGAGAAGCAGAGAGTAAAAACCCTATTAGAACAGAAGATGATCCAAACGATGGAGAAAAATCAAGCAGGGATGGGGGATGAAAAGTTACCTGGGTGGTAGTGGGTCCTTGACATTTTTAACAGTGTTCAGAGCAAGTCTCACGGAGAAGATGACATGTGATCAAAGACCTTTAGGAGGCAAGGTAATGAGTGAATCATGCAGACACCTGCGAGAACATTATAAAGAAAAGGGTGAGTGTAAAGACTGTTACATGGGAGTAGGTATTGGGCATATCAAGGAAAAAAGGAGGCTGAGTGATTGGCACGAGATGAACAGGGAAGGCAGTGGTAGAAGGGAATAAAGTTAAAAAGGTAAGGCAGAGACCCTAGCTGTATAGGGCTGTGCAGACTAAAAAAAGTTGGTTTACTTTGAGTGGGATGGAAAGCTATTGAACAGAGAAGTGATGTTCTGGCTGCTACGCTGCAAACAGATCTATATGAGACAAGGGCAAAAGACCGTGGAATAATTCCAATGAGAGAAGTTGATGGCTACAATGAAGGTAGTAGCAGAAAAGGAGATAAGTGGGTGATTTGGAGTCTGTTTTGAAGTAAGAACTGTCAGCTTTTGGTGATGAATTGGCTGTGGGATGATAGAGGGAGAAAAATCAAGGTTTCAACTGCCTAGTTTAATCTGAGTTCCCAGTACACATTTCCAAGAGTGGGGGTTAGATTCCCTGAGTAGAGCTTTTCCTACCACGTTCTCTCACACGCCACTGGCTAGTATATGAACTGGCCACTCCATCCAGGGCCACAGTAGCAGCCGAGCATGGGGGTGGGCTGTGTGAGCCGCTTCCATGCTGGAAGTCAAGGGGATGCCCTTTCAGCAGGCGGTGTGGACAGAGATAGATTTCCATAGAAAGATCAGGAAGCACACCTTTAGAATGGAATGAACTGTCATCACTATTAGTATGCCTCGTTACTAACTTATACCTTCTTATCTGCCTTATTTTGCAGATTGGGGTATGATAATTACAGAGGTTATATAATGAACTCAAGTTTAAGTAGCTATGTCAAGATTTAAATAAGACTGGAGCCCAAGCCCTCGGCCTCTTTATGCTTTCTTTCTTCACTACACTCCAATATTCATTCTTAACGTTGGATTTTTTCCCTGTTATGTTTACTACTCAAATCACAAAATCGTCAAGTGAGAGCTTCTGTTCTTGACACTGTCACAGGGCAAATGCATGGTACAGTGTAGTAGTTTTGAGTGTGGCTCTCGTGCCACCCTGCTAGGGTTCAGACCAAAGATCTTATTAATTATGTGTTCTTGGGCAAGTTGCTTCATTGCTCTGAGCTCTTAGTTTGGGATTAATATCTGTACACATTTCACAGGGCTGTTGTTTAAAATAAACAAGATAATGCATGTGAAATGCTCAACACAGTATCCATGCACGTATTAAGTTCTAAAACTTTATTGGTACTATTTAGAAACAGCAGTAGTAGTCGTATCCATATCTTGGATGGGTGGATGAATAGACATGCAAATGTATGTGGGAATATCCTATGATATCTTTTTATAAAAAGCTACTTCCTTCGATGAGGATTTCTTGTTCTTTTAGTTGCTTTGGCAGCTTGGTTAAAAGGGTGGGGATTCCAGTTTTAAACTATATCCCCCTGAGTTATCTGAACAGAACGGTTGAAGCGGAGAAAATGGCTAATAATGTTAAGAACAGAGTCCATCTACAGAAATGACTCCAGCTGCAAGATCATCCGCCTCGTAAATTATTTACGCTATTGTTGATCTAGAATCCACCGCTACAATTTCAAACTTAATTTACTCTAATTACCCCCACTTAATAAGATAACTTGTCAGTTATCACCACTCTCATAATCTCCCACATTTCCAACTCTTTTTAGCCTAAATTATACTCTTCTAAGCTTGTTTTTAATGTACTGCAAAAAAAAAAAAAAAATCCTTGGAAGTATAATTAACTTTTTCATTCAAAGTCCTAATTTCCTCTCCAGCTCTGTTGCTGCAGTATTTAAACTATTTATTATGCAGACTTGCAGAACTTAAACTATGAATTACGTACAAATCTCTGGATGCAAGCTCTGTCCTAATCATGGCATCTCAGTGCCTTTCTAGTTCAAGGTAAGCAGAATGTGGGCAAAATGGATGTTGAACATTACAAATGGGCTTATATTTGAGACTAGGCTTTTTAAGCGTGATGTCAGTTATTATTTTTTCTCATCTTTAAATTCTTTTTTAAAATTAATTAATTTATTTTATTTATTTTTGGCCGCGTTGGGTCTTCGTTGCTGCGTGCAGGCTTTCTCTAGTTGTGGTGAGCGGGGGCTACTCTTCATTGCAGTGCACGGGCTTTTCATTGCGGTGGCTTCTCTTGCTGCAGAGCATGGGCTCTAGGCACGCAGGCTTCAGTAGTTGTGGCACACGGGCTTAGTTGCTCCGCTGCATGTGGGATCTTCCCGGACCAGGGATCGAACCCGTGTCCCCTGCATTGGCAGGCGGATTCTTAACTACTGTGCCACCAGGGAAGTCCCCAAATCTATAAATTCTTAACTCTTTTAAAATGTTTTACTTATTTCAAATGATGGGGATTTTGATGTAGCTGTTTTTATGTAAGTGTAATAAGTATCGATAGTTTTTCATTCATTCATTCATTTGCCCACTCATTCATTTCTTCATTCATCAAATATTCACTGAGGAACAACTCAGTGTCAATGGAACTAGACATAAAATTGGAAAAGTAAATGCAATGTGCTCAGTCTTACCTCTCAAGGAGCTTATACTTCAGGATAAGATACAGATATTTAGACAACTACAATACAACTTGATAAATGCTATGCTGAAGGGAAACAAAGAAATGTGGCAAGAAAAAGGAAGGGCATTTAAATAGACTGAGGATGATGGGGACAGGGAGAGTGTCCTAGAGAATTTGATGTTAAAATTAAGAATGAGCTGTAGGGGGCTTCTCTGGTGGCGCAGTGGTTGAGAGTCCGCCTGCCGATGCAGGGGACGCGGGTTCGTGCCCCGGTCCGGGAAGATCCCACATGCCGCGGAGCGGCTGGGCCCGTGAGCCATGGCCACTGAGCCTGCGCGTCCGGAGCCTGTGCTCCGCAACGGGAGAGGCCACAACAGTGAGAGGCCCGTGTTCCGCAAAAAAAAAAAAAAAAAAAAAAAGAATAAGCTATAGGAACCAGTTGGGCAAATGAGGGGGAAAACCATTTATTTCTGTGTATGTGGAAGAGTGGGCAGGACTGAAGAGGGCAGAAGGTAAGGATGTGTACAGCTAGAAGGTCAGATAGATCATGGCCTATTCAAGGTTTGGAATAAAGAAAGTATGGCTAAAATGTAGAGATTGAGGAGAGGCAAGAAATGGGGCCATGAAGAAAGCAACTGATAGCCATATGTTTATATCTCTTACATACTAAAATATTCACTTAATCCAACTCATCTTTCTAGAGGCAATATGGTAAAAGATCACTAGATTGAATGCTAGAATCTGGAATTAGAAATTTCTCAATTATACGTGACACACATATAATCAAGAAGACATATGTGTGTATATCCAGCAGCAGAAAGCTTGAAAAAAAATACCACTGAATTGTCAGTGTATCTTACACAAGTTAAGTAATGTCTCTGAGTTTCAGTTTCCTCATCTGTTTAAAAGTGAAGGTGGGACTTCCCTGGCAGTCCAGTGGTGAAGACTCTGTGCTTTCACTGCAGGGGGCACAGTTTCCATCCCTGGTCCGGGAACTAAAATCCCGCAGATCCCGCATGCCGTGCGGCCAAAAAAAAAAAAAGAAAAAAACAAGGGAAGGTAATGGCACTAATGGTAGAAGATAACAATGAACAAAGCTATTAACTTTTGGTCTTAAAGTTCAAATGAGACGTGCAACTCCCCCAAATGCATGTTCATTGTCATCTTGTACCATCTTCTACCAATTTGCCTCTGAAGTGGAGGAAGGCAAAGCATAGAATGAATAATAGATTATCCTTACTATGTTTAAACATGCTCAAAGCACTGTTCTGAAAGGTTTACATCTATCAGATCACTTAAACTTTAAACAAACTATGAAGCAGGCACTATTATTCTCAGCATTTTACAGAGAAATGGACACATGGAGAGTTTTAGGTCATTTGCCTAAAATTAGAGGTGTATCTGTAATTTGAACCCAGTCTGTCTGGGATTGCAGTACCCCTATGTAACCACCACAGAATACAGCTCATGGAGCAGAAATAAATATACAAAAGACAGGACCTCATGGTCTATAATGAACGGACAGTAATTGCATTTTTTCCAGCTCTACTGAGACATAATTGGCACATACAATTGTGTAAGTTTAAGGTGTACAGTGTGATGACTTGATACATTAACATATTGCAAAATGATTACCACAATAGAATTAGTTAACATCTCCATCACCTCACAGAACTACTATTTTTTAATGGTAAGGACATTAAAGATCTACCCTCTTAGCAACTTCCAAGTATATAATAGAGTATTATTAATTCTAATCACCATGCTATACTTTAGATTCCCCAGAACTTACTCACCTTATAACCGGACCATTGTATAACTTTGACCAACATCTCCCCATTTCCCCCACCTCCCCGCCCCTGACAGCCACTATTCTACTCTGTTTCTATGAGTTTGGCTTATTTTTTAGATTTCACATATAAGTGAGAACATATAGTATTTGTCTTTCTTTGTGTGACTTATTTCTCTTAGCATAATGCCCTCAAGGTCCATCCATATTGTCACAAATGGCAGAATTTCCCGATTTGCCACTGGGAATCACATCAGAGAGCCAGCTACAGGGGGTGGGGGAGTGTGGGTGAGGTGTGCAGAGAGCTGAGGGTGACCTTGGACCATTAGGGGGGAATTCCACGAGTGAGGTATCCCCAGTGGCCTGTGGACAGTCTTGAGGAGTCCACAGAATGCAATTGGTAGGATCCATGTCCCGGAGTCTCATTTTCCACTCTCCCAGCCTCTCCCTGCCTCACGCTCATGCAGTTCACAACTCAGCGCAGGCATCCCCTACTTTTCTAGAGTTTGCTTACACCACCGTACTTTAGTGGCCGCCTACATTAGTACCTGTGTTTGCTAACTGAAAGAAATCGTCAAAGAATTTTCACCTTTACAAAAAAAAAGTTGAACAACGTGGAGGTTAGGGACACCAACCCTCTGAACAGCTGAAAATCTGCGTATAACATATAGTCAGCCCTAGAAACGCAGTTTGTCGTATCTGAGGATACAACCAATGGTAGTATTTACTGATAAAAAACATTTACCTATAAGTGGTCCTATGCAGTTCAAGCCCATATTGTTCAAGGGTCCACTGTATTTACAACGTATTTGATGAGTATAGGGTAGGATGTATGCAGGCTATATGCAAATATTACCCTGTATATGAGGGACTTGAGCATCTGTGGATTTGGGTATCCATCCGAGGGAGTTCTAGAATCAATCCCTGTGAGGATACCGAGGGCCCACTGTAATTGATTTTTAATTTTACACCATTTTGACTTACAAAGATTTCCATAGGAACACTCTCCTTTCACACAGCAGGGCAATCCTGTACTCTGGCTGGATCGAGGGGGAAAAATGGGCCTTTTTGGCAATGTTCCACCACAGCTGGGGAAGCCCCTGTTCACTCACACACTCCCACTTTCCCCTGTGGGAGAAATCACAGGCCAAAATGGTCTTCCCTGACACTGAGCTGTGTGCCTTGGGGAAAGGGGGAAGTGAATAAAGTCAAATTGTTTCTCTTACCTTCTCCAATGCATCCCAAATCAGGTTTTTGGCTTCAGTGGTGTATTGGAACTTCTCCCCTGGAAAACTGGATTCCATAAAGGCTCTCTCATTTGTGGGTGATTATCTAAGTCAGTGACCTCCAGGGGCTCCAGGACTACAGTCGAGAGGGACTGGAGCCTGTCCGTGGGCCATTGCAGGATCCATAGTCTGGCCTAGGTCTGTATGTCCGGTCACCTGACTCACAGGTGGGCCAGAGTTTTTCCGGGTTCCTTGGCGTGTGGTGCTGGATCCCACAGCTCCCACAAAGGCACTTTTGTCTTGGATGGATGCCACATTGTTGTTGTTGAGGAGTGGCCAGGGCTAGGACATCTTATTCAGCCATGGTGCTGACATCACTCCCAGTGATTGCATTTTCACGTGGTTCTTCATGATCTCAGAAAACAGAGCCCCACTTGATCTTAACGGTGCAGGAACCTACTGTACGACACAGAGAAAAGGTTTATGAATATTTTTTGAAAGGAAGGATATACGAAGATACAAAAGCTAGGAGTACCACAGTGAAATAGGAAACCAGCTTAACTGGAAGTCCTGTGATTTGTGCCCTGATTTAAACTACTTAGTGATTTATCCTATGGGGCCTTTGGAAAGTTACTTCCTTTGTCTAGAAACTTAGCTTGATCACTGAAAAACAAACAGGTTCTTAGAACTAACCACTCAGGCACTTTTCAGGGTGGGCATTTTACTCTCAAATCTTAGAATGACTAGTTTAACTATGCAGGTATGTTCTTTCCTTTTAAAAGTGATAATCTTGAGATATAACTTGATATTGAAGAAAGCATTTCTTGGCAACTTGCCTAATAACATTGACGGCAATTAAAACAAAAGTATTTTTTTCTTGAAATCACATTTAATTGCACCAGCTGTGGAGTTCATTTGTTTACTCAAGTTCGCCCAGTTGGAGTTAATATCTCTTTCCTTTATACTCCTATTGCACTTTCTCAGTCCCTTTGTTATAACATTTCTAACATTCTGGCTAATATTAAGACTGTTTGTGTACATGCCCGTCTCTCCCATTGAATTAGAGCCTCCTAAAGGCAGGGACTGCTTTTATCATCTCTCTCTCCCACTGTGCCTAGCTTCATGCCCAGCACATCATAAGGGACTCAGTGAATATTTATTGACTCAAATGAACTTACATTTCTGAAACGACTCAATTTAAATAACTGTCTTTCTGTTAACATATTCTTTACAATAGCAGAAATCAGCTTGCATTTTATAAAAGCTTTGTCACTGAATTTACTTTTATTAGTTGTTAAAATTTTTATTAAAAATTAGAACAAAATTTCAAAATGAAGTTAAAAGGCAATGGCCATAATTAGATTAACCTACAGCAGCAGTGGTAACAATAAAAATGGTTATACAGTAAAATGCATAAGAAACATGCATATGAATCTCTTAGGTTTACTCATGGCTAAAAGTAAATGGTATTATAATATCTTCACATGGGTCCACAGGATTGCAAACTGATCAGTTTCTACAATGGGACAGGTTATATTAATTACATGTCATATTCTGGAAAGAAACACATATGTAAAATGAGAAGACATGATTTCCGGTCTCTGTTTCACCTTTTACTTGCTGAGTGATTATGAGCAAGCAAGTCAACCTATTCAGCCAGCTTCTTGACCAGTAAATATTAATGGTAACATCTATCCTGTATGATTACATGGTAGTTAAGAGTACACAATTTAAAATTTGATTCTAAGGGTGCAAATTCCTAGTTCCACCACTAATTAGACATGCCTTTGCAATTAGACTATTCATTTTGAGACTTCAGAGTAAAATATAATCCTATATAAAATGTCAATAATAATAGTGCCTTTCCAAAGAGTTAGTGTAAAGTCTAAACATGATAATTTTTATATAATGTCTACCAAGTAATAAGCATTCCACAAATGTTAATTATTAAAAAAAATGTATGCCTTTATATTACTGGATCATGATGGAGATCAAATAAGATAATTGACATCGTGAATCTTAAAAGTTATAAACATTTTAAAGAATGTAAAGAAAAGGGATGATTGTTAATGACATATACATGCAGTAAGTAATTCATCACTTTTTTTTTTCCTCTTAAAAGATGGGTCTCTTTCTCTTTCAAGAATGGGTTGGAAATGTTCATAATGATATACATAACTTTGGGAAAGAGAAAGATGCTTCAAGATTTAAATAACAATATAATGATGATACAAATATGAATATTTAACAGTAATAAATTTGATCAATGTCTCATGAGTAGGCAAAGATGAGATCACAGGTACTCTGTTTCCAGAAATGGTCTAGTTTCCATCATGTCTCACTGATGTCAAACTAAACCTTGAGAGGATTCTCAAAAAATGGTTTCTTGAACATGCTACTGTGCTGAGCAGAGCTGGGACAAGCAGATACGCAGGATCTAAAGAGTTTTGTCAAACCTCGGCTTCTGTTGAAATCCTAATGAAACGGAATATGAAGAACAGCTTTTGCCTTCAATCAAAAGAAAGCCTAGAGATTAGTGGGGAATCCTGGTAAACGGTTGACCTGTCAAAACCTGTGACCCTTCAGAGAAGAAGGTTCACATGGCTTACAGTAGACATGTCATATCTCCTGACATTCATGGGCAGGAGGAGTTGAAGTGGAAAGACAGGAGACCACGGAGTAGAGGGGCTGTACCCTACTGCCTCATTAGGGCATGGACTACCAGCTGCACGTCCCATCTCTCATGAGACTTATGTATTCAAGGTTTTTCTGGAAACTTGACTGAAAAGTTTTGACTTTGCCCCAGGTAGCAGTCAAAGGACCATAACAAGACACCCAATGGGGCTTGCAGATAGATAGAGAGGAATAACAGAGAACAAAATAGAGAGTTGAAGGAGAAAGAGATCACTCTAAACAACCAAAACATCACTAAAGTGTATATATATTCTTTTAAGATTGTAATCGACAATCTTTTAAGATTGTAAACCATTTACAATCTTATTGAAATATATAAAATAAAACCTGCCAGATTTTATTGGATGGGACAATTTAATACTATAAAGGGTCACTTTTCCAGTAATCAATAAAAAAAAAAGAGGAGAGGAAGAGATATGAGAGAGGGAGGAAGGCAGGGAAGGAGAGAGAGAGAAAGAGAGAGAGAAAGAGATCATGTAGAAAATAAATATCTCAAAGCACAAAGATGATATATGAGGTAATGAAGATAAAGGATGCAGTTATAAGTGACAAATAAAAAAATACAGGAGTACACAAATAATAGAAGTCTCAAAAGGACAAAAACAAATGGTTAGGGTAGGAAACAACTTAAAAATAATAGAAAAAAGTTGGAAAACCATTACCACGTAGGATTTATTCTTTGACTATAAGGTTCATTTGAACATATCAACCTAATTCTCTACATCACCATATTAAGGGGGAAAATTAGTTGACTCTATCAAAAAATTGTAAAAAGGCATTTAATAAATTTAAAACCAATTCTTAAGAAAATATAGTTAAATAAGAATTGAAGAAACATTTTTAATACAATAAATATCAGGAAACTAGAAGAAATGACTGATGTCTACATTAGTATTCAAAAATGTCTTAGATATTCTAGCAAATGTTTAAAAGCAGGAGGATTAAATAATTTTTGTTAACTATTTGAAGAGATTTAAAACCATCTTTTTTGAAAATAAGGTTATATATAGAGAGAACCTGGTATCTCTGGTAGAAGACTCAAAAATAATAAAAGAATTTGGTTGGTGGCTGGATATAAAATAAATGTACAAAATAAACACATTCTCTCTATTCTACCAAAAGATAGTTTAAAAAAAGAAATAGAGAAGTAATCAAAGTAGACACAAATTTTTAAATTTTAAAAATAAATTTAACATTAAAGAACCAGAGTATAATCTTATACAATCCTATACAATATTATTGAAAAATACAAAATAAAACCTGCTGAAGAGATTTAATACCATAAAGAGTCAACTTTCCAGTAATTAATATAAAAATTGCATCAATTCCAATTCGACTAACCACATATAAGTTTAATCTATCTAAATTTATATCTATCCACTCTTTGCTGGGGAAAGAAGATAACTCATTAAAATCATCTTTAAGTTCATATAAAGTCCTAAATAATATCCAAGAAAAAGTGTCAAAAGTAGGACAGTGAAGATTGACTTGCCTTACTGATATTTGAATATGCTATAACAGCCCTGTATTCAACTCAGTAGTATTGGAATAAGAATATAAAATATATCAGTATATGAGGAGGCTCATACTAGCTTAACTATTCTAGCACGTTATCCAGCCACATTAGTTTTGCTATTTTTCAGACAGAACATGCCAAGTGCACTGCTATTTAAGGGTCTTTACATTTGCTGTTTCCTCTGCTTCAAATGCTCTGTTATTAGATATACACATAATTGCTCTGTAGCATCATTCAGGTTTCTGTTCAAGTGCCATTTTATAAAGAAAGAAATCTTTGGGCCTTCTATCAAAAAGAGCACCATTCTTCACTATCTTCTGCCTTGCCTTATTACCTTCAAACATTGATTGGTTGATTGCCTGGTTGATTGATTGATTGATTGATTTAGTTAGTTAGTTAGTTATTTTCTATTCTCCTCTGCTAGAATATAAACTGCAGGAAAATGAGGACTTTGTTTTGTTCCATGCTATAACTCCAGTACTTGGAAAATTGCATGGCAGAAAGTATACATTCAGAATCCAGAAAGAGGTCACAATATTTACATGAGAATTTAAAATGTAATAAAAGCAGCATTTCAATGTGGGGGAAAGGATGATTAAACTAAATAGAGCTGGCACAACTGGCTACCCATCTGGAAGAAAATTATGTTGGAGCTTGTCTCACATCATAGTAAAAATAAATTCCAGATGGTTTAGAAGCTTAAATACAAAAATAAAAGATTAAATAAACATAACAAAAGTATCACAAAACATTCTAAGCATATGAGTAACTTTCAAAACCAAAAAGGAAAGAGATGAGATTAAAAGAAAAATTTATCTGTATAAAAATTGGACTATACATATTCTAAATATATATAATTATATATATAATAAGTAAATTATATATAAAGTATATATATATGAAGTAGCCAATGAACTAGGAAAATATTTTATATTTTCCTAGTTAATGACAGAAAAAAAGTTTGACATAATTTAACTATTGCAAATTTAAAGAAAAAACAGGATAGAAATGTAAACACTCATAAGTACTAAATCTAGATAGCTAATGAAAATATAAAAAGATATTCATATTTCCTGTGGTCAAGAAAATAAAATTTCCACATATAATGAGTACACCTTTATATCTATATTGGCAAAACTTAATGAGTGATAATATCTTTTTCTAGTAGAGATGCAGGATAAAAATGCTTTTATTTGTTGTTTATATAAATTTGCATTGCTACAGGACTATGGTAGAGCAATTTAACAATATCTATTATAGTTTAATATATTCATACTCTATGTATTAGTCAGCTTTTTTTGCAGTAACAAAGAACTCTTAACTCACAGTTACTTAGACAACAAACACATATTTGCTAGGTCTATGGATCACCTGTAGCTCTGCTGGATTTGGTTGGAGTTTTCTCTTTTGCGGAACCAGGCTCAAGAAGCAACTGCGATTGAGGGTCTGTTCTCATAATATAGAGAAAAACTCAAGAAAGTATCCAGAATTTATCCCTTAAATTCACATCATTGCAAGTCCAAAGTTGGTGAGGTGGAAAAGTGCACTTAAACCTAAGGGTGCGGTGAGGAAGAGAGTGAATATTTGCTGAGCAATGAGAAAATCTACCACACTGTTCAACTCAGCATTTTGACTCCAGTGAATCTGTCCTTTGGAAATTAAATATGGACATCCTTCTATGTGAAAGGCAGAATAACTCCCCTGCCCCAAGGTGTCCACATCCTAATGCCTGGAACCTGTGACTATGTTACCTAACATGGTATAAGGAAATTTGCAGATGTGCTTAAATTGAGGTTTTTGAGATGGGGAGATTATCCTGGATTATCTGTGTGGGCCCAGTGAACGCACAAGTGTCCTTATAGAAGGCAGGCAGGAGGATCAGAATTAGTAACAGGAGATGTGATGGTGGAAGCAAGAGGCTGGAGTGATGTGAGGAAGGGCTATGAACCAAGGAATGGATGCAGATTTTAACAAATGAAAAAGACAAGGGAATGGTTTCTCTCCTACAGCCCCAGCAGAAACTGCCATTCCATTTAGGGCCTCTAATCTGTCGAATCATAAGAGAAAAAAAAAAAAAAAAAAAATTAAGCCTCTAAGTTTTTGGTAAATTGTTACTTGCAGTAGGAAACCAATTTTTTCTCTCTCTGTCTCTGTCTCTGTCTCTCTCTCTATATATATATATACACAGACACACACACACACACACACATATACACATAATACACACATATATGTATATAGCACACACACTGTGCTTATTTCAACATTGTTGATAATGTTAAAAATTAGAAACAAACAAATTTCATTCATTGTTGGAGAGGGTGAACATCACCCCACACTATAGAATATGCCCAAATCTTAGAATATTATCTAGCAATTTAAGTATAAATTATAACATTTGACTTGGAAAATATTCTGAGTGGTATTGTTGAAAAGAACCAGGATGTTAAAAACGTATATATTATGATTCTATTTTATAATCAATGAGTGGTAGTTTTTTTTTAACAATTATAATTATTTACATTACTTTGTATTTCTGCATTTTTTTCTTTTGGTGTGCATGTGTGTGTAAGCATGCATATTTTTTCTGACATATATGTGTATATATATATTTATATGATGAATATCACAAATAATACATAATAATACACATCAAATTGTTGCCATGGTTATGTAGTTGAGGGGTACACTGATGAAGAGTTGATTTGTGGGAAAAGAAGAGAGGAGGAGCACATAGAAAACTGTACTTTAAAAACACTATATGAGCTGGACCTTCAAGATGGTTGAGGAGTAAGACGTAGAGATCACCTTCCTCCCCACAAATATATCAAAAATATATCTACATGTGGAATAACTCCCACAGAACACCTACTGAATTCTGGCAGAAGACCTCAGACTTCCCAAAAGGCAAGAAACTCCCCACGTACCTGGGTAGGGAAAAAGGAAGAAGGAAAAACAGAGACAAAGAATAGGGACGGGACCTGCACCTCTGGAAGGGAGCTGTGAAGGAGGAAAGGTTTCCACACATTACAAAGCCCCTTCACTGGTGGAGATGGGGGTGGTGGGTGGGGGGGACGCTTCGGAGGCACGGAGGAGAGCGCAGCAACATGGGTGCAGAGGGCAAAGCGGAGAGATTCCCGCACAGAGGATAGGTGCCCACCAGCACTCACCAGCCTGAGAGGCTTCTCTGCTCACCCACCAGGATGGGTGGGGGCTGGGAGCTGAGGCTCTGGCTTCAGAGGTCAGATCCCAGGGAGAGGAAGGGGGCTAGTGCACCACAGCTAGCTGGGAGGGAGTCTGGGAAAAAGTCTGGAACTGCCTAAGAGGCAAGAGACCATTGTTCGGGGGTGTGCGAGGAGAGGGGATTCAGAACACCGCCTAACTGAGCTCCAGAGACGGGCGTGAGCCGTGGCTATCAGCATGGACCCCAGAGGCAGCATGAAATGCTAAGGCTGCTGCTGCAGCCACCAAGAAGCCTGTGTACAACCACAGGTCACTATCCACACCTCCTCTCCAGGGAGGCTGTGCAGCCCGCAACTGCCAGGGTCCCATGATCCAGGGACAACTTCCCCGGGAGAACACAAGGCACACATAAGGCTGTTGCAACGTCATGCAGGCCTCTGTCACCACAGGTTTTCCCCGCATTCTATACCCCTCCCTCCCACCGGCCTGAGCCAGAGCCCCCTAATCAGCCATTTCTTTAACACTCTCATGTCTGGGTGGGGAACAGACGCCCTCAGGTGACCTACACACAGAGGTGGGGCTAAATCCAAAGCTGAACCCCAGGAGCTGTGCGAACAAAGAAGAGAAAGGGAAATCTCTCCCAGCAGCCTCAGGAGCAGCAGATTAAATCTCCACAATCAATTTGATGTACCCTGCATCTGTGTAATACCTGAATAGACAACGAATCATCCCAAAACTTAGGCGGTGGACTTTGGCAGCAACTGTAGACTTGGGGGTTGCTTTCTGCGTCTAATTTGCTTCTAGTTTATGTTCATCATAGTTTAGTATTCAGAGCTTATTATCATTGGTAGATTTGTTTATTGATTTGGTTGCTCCCTTCCTTTTT
>NW_020837951.1:15590464-15593653 GCF_003676395.1 Aethalodelphis obliquidens
TTTTTCTCTTTTTGTGGGTGTGTATGTGTATGCCTCTTTGTGTGATTCTGTCTGTATAGTTTTGCTTTTATCATTTGTCCTAGGGTTCTCTCTGTCCGTTTCTTGTTTTTGTTTCTTCTTTTTTTTAGTATAGTTTTTAGCACTTGTTATGATTGGTGGATTTGTTTTTTGGTTTGGTTGTTCTCTTCTTTCTTTATTTTTTTTAAAATTACTTTAAAAGTTTTTTCATTTTTAATAATATTTTTTAATTTTCATTTTAATAACTTTTAAATTTTATTTTATTTTTCGTTCTTTCTTTTTTTTCTCCCTTTCTCCTGAGCCGTGTGGCTGACAGGGTTTTGGTGCTCTGGCCAGGTGTCAGGCCTGAGCCTCTGAGGTGGGAGAGCTGAGTGAAGGACATTGGTGCACCAGAGACCTACCGGCCATACATAATATCAAACAGCGAAAGGTCTCCCAGAGATCTCCATCTCAACGCTAAGACCCAGCTCTACTCAACGACCAGCAAGCTTAATAAAAGACATAGACTGGCTGAATGTATACAGAAACAAGACCTGTATATATGCTGTCTACAAGAGACCCACTTCAGACCAGGGATACATACAGACTGAAAGTGAGGGGATGGAAAAAGATATTCCATGCAAATGGAAATCAAAAGAAAGCTGGAGTAGCAATTCTCATATCAGACTAAATAGACTTTAAAATAAAGACTACTAAAAGAGAAAAAGAAGGACACTACATAATGATCAAGGGATCAATCCAAGAAGAAGATATAACAATTGTAAATATTTATACACCCAACACAGGAGCAACTCAATACATAAGGCAAATGCTAACAGCCATAAAAGGGGAAATCGACAGTAACACAATCATAGTAGGGGACTTTGATACCCCACTTTCACCAATGGACAATATAAATAGGGAAACACAAGCTTTAAATGACACATTAAACAAGTTGGACTTAATTGATATTTATAGGACATTCCATCCAAAACCAACAGAATACACTTTCTTCTCAAGTGCTCATGGAACTTGCTCCAGGATAGATCATATCTTGGGTCACAAATCAAAACTTGGTAAATTTAAGAAAATTGAAATTTTATCAAGTATCTTTTCTGACCACAATGCTATGAGACTAGATATCAATTACAGGAAAAAAATCTGTAAAAACTACAAACACATGGAGGCTAAACAATACATTACTAAATAACTAAGAGATCACTGAAGAAATCAAAGAGGAAATCAAAAAATACCTAGAAACAAATGACAATGAAAACACGATGACCCAAATCCTATGGGATGCAGCAAAAGCAGTTTTAAGAGGGAAGTTTATAGCAATACAATCCTACCTCAAGAAACAAGGAATATTTCAAATAAACAACCTAACCTTACACCAAAAGCAATTAGAGAAAGAAGAAGAACAACAAAAAATCCAAAGTTAGCAGAAGGAGAGAAATCATAAAGATCAGGTCAGAAATAAATGAAAAAGACATGAAGGAAACGATAGCAAAGATCAATAAAACTAAAAGCTGGTTCTTTAAGCAGATAAACAAAATTGATAAACCATTAGCCAGACTCATCAAGAAAAGAAGGGAGAAGACTCAAATCAATAGAATTAGAAATGAAAAAGAAGTAACAAATGACACTGCAGAAATACAAAGGATCATGAGAGATCACTACAAGCGACTCTATGCCAATAAAATGGACAACCTGGAAGAAATGGACAAAGTTTTAGAAAAGCACAACCTTCAAAGACTGAATCAGGAAGAAATAGAAAATATAAATAGACCAATCACAAGCACTGAAATTGAGACTGTGATTAAATATCTTCCAGCAAACAAAAGCCCAGGACCAGATGGCTTCACAGACCAATTCTATCAATCATTTAGAGAAGAGCTAACACCTATCCTCTGAAACTCTTCCAAATATATAGCAGAGGGAGGAACACTCCCAAACTAATTCTATGAGGCCACCATCACCTGGATACCAAAACCAGACAAAGATGTCACAAAAAAAGAAAACTACAGGCCAATATCACTGATCAACATAGATGCAAAAATCCTCAACATAACACTAGCAAACAGAATCCAACAGCACATTAAAAGGATCATACACCATGATCAAGTGGGGTTTATCCCTGAAATGCAAGGATTCTTCAATATATGCAAATCAATCAATGTGATAAACCATACTAACAAACTGAAGCAGAAAAACCATGTGATCATCTCAACAGATGCAGAACAAGGTTCAGCAAAAGTAAACACCCATTTATGACAAAAACCCTCCAGAAAGTAGGCATAGAGGGAACTTACCTCAACACAATAAAGGCCATATATGACAAACCCACAGCCAACATCGTTCTCAAGGTGTAAAACTGAAAACATTTCCACCAAGATCAGGAACAAGACAAAGTTGCCCACTCTCACCAGTATTATTCAACATAGTTTTGGAAGTTTTAGCCACAGCAATCAGAGAATAAAAAGAAATAAAAGGGATATAAATCGGAAAAGAAGTAAAATTGTCACTGTTTGCAGATGACATGATAGTACACATAGAGAATCCTAAAGTTGCCTCCAGAAAACTTCTAGAGCTAATAAATGAATTTGGTCATGTAGCAGGATACAAAATGAATGCACAGCCATCTCTTGCCTTCCTATACACTAATGATGAAAAATCTGAAAGAGAAATTAAGGAAACACTCTCACTTACCTTTGAAACATAAAGAATAAAATACCTAGGAATAAACCTACCTTAGGAGACAAAAGACCTGTATGGAGGAAACTATAAGACACTGATGAAAGAAATTAAAGATGATACAAACAGATGGAGAAATATACCATGTTCTTGGATTGGAAGAATCAACATTGTGAAAATGACTATACTACCCAAAGCAATCTATAGATTCAATGCAATCCCTGTCAAACTACCACTGGCATTTTTCACCGAACTAGAACAAAAAATTTCACAATATGTATGAAAACAGAAAAGACCTTGAATAGAAAAGCAATCTTGAGAAAGAAAAATGGAGCTGGAGTAATCAGTCTCCCCGACTTCAGACTATACTACAAAGCTACATTAATCAAGACAGTATTGTAGTGGCACAAAAACAGAAATATTGATTAATGGAACAGGATAGAAAGCCCAGAGAAAAACCCACGCACATATGGTCACCTTATCTTTGATAAAGGAGGC
>NW_020837951.1:15593753-15594677 GCF_003676395.1 Aethalodelphis obliquidens
TGATAAAGGAGGCAAGAATATACAATGGAGAAAAGACAGCCTCTTCAGTAAGTGGTGCTTGGAAAACTAGACAGATACATGTAAAAGAATGAAATAAGAAGAGTCCCTAACACCGTTCACAAAAATAAACTCAAAATGGATTAAAGACCTAAATGTAAGGTGAGACACTATAAAATTCTTAGAGGAAAACATAGGCAGAACACTCTAGGACATAAATCACAGCAAGATCCTTTTTGACCCACCTCCTAGAGAAATGGAAATAAAAATAAACAAATGGGACCTAATGAAACTTAAAAGCTTTTACACAGCAAATGAAACCATAAACAAGACAAAAAGACAACCCACAGAATGGGAGAAAATATTTGCCAACGAAGTAACTGACAAAGGATTAATCTCCAAACTATACAAGCAGTTCATGCAGCTCAATATAAAAAAAACAAACAACCGAATCCAAAAATGGGCAGAAGACCTAAATAGACATTTCTCCAAAGAAGACATACAGATTGCCAACAAACACATGAAAGGATGCTCAATATCACTAATCTTTAGAGAAATGTAAATCAAAACTACAATGAGGTATCACCTCATACCGGTCAGAATGGCCATCATTAATGGCCATTAAATGCTGGAGAGGGTGTGGAGAAAAAGGAACCCTCTTACACTGTTGGTGGGAATGTAAATTGATACAGCCACTATAGAGAACAGTATGGAGTTTCCTTAAAAAACTAAAAATAGAACTACCGTATGACCCAGCAATCCAACTACTGGGCATACACCCTGAGAAAACCATAATTCAGAAAGAGTCATATACCTCAATGTTCACTGCAGCTCTATTTACAATAGCCAGGACATGGAAGCAACCTAAGTGTCCATTGACGCATGAATGGATAAAGATGTGGCACATATATACAATGCAATGATACT
>NW_020837951.1:15594777-15623025 GCF_003676395.1 Aethalodelphis obliquidens
CAATGCAATGATACTCAGCCATAAAAAAAAAAAAAAAAAACGAAATTGAATTATTTGTAGTGAGGTGGATGGACCTAGAGACTGTCATACAGAGTGAAGTAAGTCAGAAAGAGAAAAACAAATACCGTATGCTAACACATATATACGGAATCTAAAAAAAAAAAAAAGGTTCTAAAGAACCGAGAGGACAGGAATAAAGACACAGATGTAGAGAATGGACTTGAAGACAGAGGGAGGGGGAAGGGTAAGTTGGGACGAAGTGAGAGAGTGGCATGGACATATACATACTACCAAACGTAAAATAGATAGCTAGTGGGAAGCAGCCGCATAGCACAGGGAGATCAGCTCAGTGCTTTGTGACCACCTAGAGGGGTGGGATAGGGAGGGTGGGAGGGCGACGCAAGGAGATATGGGGATATATGTATATGAATAGCTGATTCACTTTGTTATACAGCAGAAACTAACACACCATTGTAAAACACTTATAGTTCAATAAAGATGTTAAAAAAACACTACATGATATTCTGATAATGTTAAATTTATATGTTGTATTTACTTATAGTTCTATATGTATTAAAAATTAAGAGGGCAAAGAATTATAAACATGTGTGATGCCCTGTAGGACTGCCTAGAATTTATTTTTAAGTTGTGAAATAAAATAGAGATCCAGGTTGATGTAAATAATATGAGTTTACTTGTTAAAAATTAACAAACATATATGTTATATTATTCCATTTATATAACATTCTCAAAATGACAAAATTTTAAAGATAGGTAACAGATTTGTGGTTGGCAGGCATTAGAGACAGGGATAGGGAAGGAAAAGAGGGTGGGTGTAAGTATAGAAGGGTAGTTGAGGGAACTTTGTAGTGATGTAACAGTCTGTGTCTTGATAATGGTGGTGATTACATGAATCTATGCATGTGGTAAAACTGCATAGAACTGTACACACATGCACACAAATATACACAAACACACACACACACACACACACACACACACGAGTGTATGTAAAGGTGGTAAAAACTGCATCAAGTCAGTGGACTATACCATTCTAAGTTTCCTGGTTTTGATATTGTACTATAGTTATGTAACGTCATTATATTGAGAAACCAGATGGAGGGTACACTGCACCACTCTGTACTATTGTTGTGACATCTGTGAATCTATAATTATTTCAAAATAATACATTTTTTAAAAGTAGCGAACGAAACTCTTAAATGTGTGCAAATTCTTGTACAGATCACTGTGAGCCAAGAGAAATATGATATATAGCACATGGTTACCTATGGCTACCTCAGTAGGGTAGAATTCGAAGGAGAAATGTTAGCTAACTGGTTATACATGTTTACACTTGTAACAATGACACATTACTTTTTTAATATGAAAGAGAGTGAATAAAGACATTTTGAATACAAAATTAAACTTTTGATTAAAAATTTGAAATAATCAAGTGAGCACAAATTTTTCTTATGTTGTTTCTTTTTGTGTGTTTTATTGCTTTGTTTGTTTAACTAAAATGTAGTTGACTTACAATATATTTGTTTCAGGTGTACAACATAGTGATTTTATATTTTTACAGATTATACTTCGTTTAAAATTATTAAAAATATTTGCTATATTTTCTATGCTGTATATTACATCGTTGTATCTTATTTATTTTATAACTAGCAGTTTGTACTTCTTAATCCCCTTACCCTATCTTGCTCCTCTTCCCACCCTTCTCCCCACTGGTAACCACTAATTTGTTCTCTGTGTCTGTGAGTCTCTTTCTGTTTCGTTAAATTAATTAATTTGTTTTACTTTTTAGATTCTACATATAAGTGCAAACATATGGTATTTGTCTTTCTCTGTCTGATTTATTTCACTAAGCATAATAGTACCCTCCAAGCCCACTTATGTGGTTGCAAAGGAAATTAGGTTCATATCTTGGCTATTGTAAATAATGCTGCTATAAACATTGGGGTACATGTATCTTTCTGAACTAGTGTTTCTGTTTTCTTCCAGTATATACCCAGAAGGGGAACTGCTGGATTGAATGGTAGTTCTCTTTTTAGTTTTTGAGGAACCTCCATGCTGTGTTTCTGTATTGGCTGCACCAATTTACAATTCCACCAACAGTATACTGCGGCTCCCTTTTTTCCACATACTTGTCAGCGTTTGTTATTTGTAGACACTTTGATGATAGCCATTTTGACAGGTGTGAAGTGATATCTCATTTCGGTTTTAATGTGCATTTCTCTGGTGATTAACAATGTTCAGCATTTTTTAATGTACCTGTTGGCCATCTGTATATTTCATTTGAAAAAATGTCTGTTCAGGTCTTCTGCCCATTTTTTAAAATTGGGTTCTCTGTGTGTTTTTTATTGGGTGTTATGAGCTGTTTATATATTCTGGATATTAACCCTTTATTGGTCTTATCACTTGCAAATGTTTTCTCCCATTCAGTAGGTTGCCTTTTTGTTTTGTCAATGGTTTTCTTTGCCGTGCAGAAGTTTTCAAGTTTAATTAGGTCCCATTTGTTTACTTTTGCTTTAATTTCTTTTGCCTTAGAAGATAGATCCAAAAAAAAAATATTGCTACAATTTACGTAAAAGAGTATTCTGCCTATGATCTCTTCTAGGAGTTTTATGGTTTCAGGTCTTATATTTAGGGCCTTAATCCATTTTGAGTTTATTTTTATATATTGTGAGGCTATGTTCTAATCTAATTGTTTTACATGTAGGTGTCCAGTTTTCCTAGCACCACTTATTGAAAAGACTGTCTTTTCTTCATTGTCTCTTCTTTTTGCCTCCTTTGTCTTAGATTAATTGAATGTATGTGTATGGATTTACTTCTGGGCTCTCTATTCTGTTTCATTGATCTATGTGTCTGTTTTTGTGCAAGTATCATGCTATTTTGATCACTATAGTCTGAAGTCAAGTAGCATGATACCTCCAGCTTTGTTCTTTTTCCTCAAGATTGCTTTGGCAGTTCAGGATCTTTTGTGGTTCCATATAAATTTTAGGATTATTTGTTCTAGTTCAGTAAAAGACGCCAGTAGGGATTGCACAGGTCTTGATCTGATCACTTCTCTTCCCTTCCTACCTGATTCCAAGTGGATCTTTCTTACAGCTTTGTTTGTACAGGAGTCTTTCTGCAAGTCTCCAGTTAGTTTTTAGCAATTGTTCCACACATGTATTTTTGGTATGTTTGTGTGTGGGGGGGTGAGTTCTGTGTCCTTATACTTCGCCATCTTGGTTCCTCTCAGAAACTTCTTTACTTTTGTTTTTTAAATAGCTCTATTGAGGTATAATTGACATGCAAAAACTGCATAAATTTAATGTATACAATTTGACGGGTTTGAACATATGAATACATCCATGAAACCATGATGGAGATAATCAAGATATCCATTACTTCCAAAGCTTCCAACTGCCCCCCTTTTTCTATTGTAAGAATACCTAACTTGACATCTATCCTTTTAACAAAATTTTAAGTGCACAACACAGTACTGTTAATTATAGGCTAGGCAAACTGGACAGTTACATGTAAAACAATTAGATTAGAACATTGCCTCATGCTTTATAAAAATAAACTCACGATGGATTACAGGCCTAAATGTAAAACCTGAAACCATAAAACTCCTAGAAGAGATCATAGGCAGAATACTCTTTTATATAGATTGTAGCAGTAGTTTTTGTTAATTATGCTGTACAGCAGATCTCTGGAACTTACTCACCTTGCATGACTGAAAGTTTATACCCATTGGACAACATCTCCTGCTCCTTTCTCCCCCCAGCCTCTGGAAACCACCATTCTACTCTATACTTTTATGAGTCTGACTATTTTAAATACTTCACATAAGTGAAGTCATGCAGTATTTGTCCTTCTGTGACTGGCTTATTTCACTCAGCATAATTTCGCAACTGAATACATTGTAAAATTATTTAATTTCACAAGTATGTTTTGGATGTGCACTAGCATCGTGGCAAGGGGTGGTGACGCATGGGCTGCATGAGTCAGCAGTCACTTCTGTTCTGCTCCTTGAGTTAAATCATTCCTCTATTGTTATGTATGAAATTTGTTCATGAGTTTTCTTTGTGAATAAGGTTGTGGTAAGCATCTTAGTACAAAAAAAAATTTCTCTAAATTTAAGATTATCTCAGGATATAGTCCCAGAAGTAAAATGATTGGGTCAAAGGGAAAATAAGAATTTTTAAGACCTTCGATGCCTATTGCCAAACAAAACGAGATGAACAAGTTTACAAGTCCATTCTGAAAGGCTGCCAAACTTCTAGGACACAATCAATCATTGTGACCTTGGTGCAAAATATATTCAATAAAAAAGGCTGGCGACAACAAACAGACATTTTTTTCCCCTCTAATATAAGCTTGCCCTATAGATGAGACCCAAGCAAAGCTATCTTGTCAACAAAAGGGGAGGAAATTTAATATTTATTTACTTGGGGTTACTGTGTGTCAAATACTACTTTACATTTGCCTTTTCATTTATCACACATATGAGCCTCAACAAATCAATACTTGACTGATAAACTTTTGCATAAATAAAAGGCTCTAGTTTATATAGTGCTTTCATTTGCATGATTTCATTTATGACTAACAAATCTTGTCAATCTAAGAGTGTGTTTTCATTTGTCTGTTTTTCCCTTGAGTTCTCGTTGAATAAACTTGTGAATGCTTTTTCAGAATAATATTTAAAAAAAACTTTAAAATGTGATTTATATTTTAAAAAGGAGAGAAGTAAAGAAAGTCAGTGAACATGTTTTAAGGGAACTTTATGAAAGCATTTGAAGCTTTTGAAAGGCAATTTCCCCTCCTCCTCAACAATTTCCAACAAAAGCGCAATGTACTTCTCCTTCATGTTTGTGTCCCTTTAATTTTATGGGACCTTAGCTTGCCTTCTTTTCTGATACACCAATGAAAGGGAAATACAGACAATAGAACTGTACTGATCTGAAATGTTCCCAGCTCTTCCTCTTTTCCCACCTCCTCCTCACAAGTAGATATCCATCCCAGAAATACCATTCTTTCTGACGATAGAATTCCATTATTGCAGTTAACACTGGCAGCTCTTCTATACGGACAAATGTGTAAAATAAAACAATTCTTCGATTTAAAAGATCCATTCAAAGAACACAGATTTAAAAGAAAAAGAAGAAAGAAAGAAAACTGCATCTTAAGGATAAATAGCAGTCAACTTCTGTCCAGGGCAGTAGCAGTCAAATGTAAATGAAGATCATTCAATTAAATCATTGAAATGCTTCTCCAGGAGGTACAAATCATGTCAGTGGGTTGCTCAGGCTGTGAGGTTGTTGAACACAAGAGAATGAAAATCTGGTTAGTAGCCAGGTAAATGGTGCTATGGAGATAGAAGGTATATAATGATAACAGCAATAATTACACCTCCCTACTTTGTATAAAATACACCAGTTTGCTGGCTTTAAAGTGCATCCACAAACACAATCTCATTTCAGGCTCACAAAAACCCTCTGTGGTAGGCAAGTCAATTATTACCAAGCCATCTCCCAGATGACCAAACTCTGAGAGGAGTTTGCTTTCAAAAAATGACCCAGTTAATTAGTATTGGATCAGAATTTGGTCTAGATTTTGCCAATCCAAACTCACATTTTTTTATCTTTCCCACAGCACCATTAAAAAAAAATTATTTTTTGAAGGAGGATACTATTTATGTAGATCTCCATTATCCAGGAACTATTCACCATGATCTTTGCTGAATCAGGGAAAATGCAACAGAAGATGGAGGATTAGAGATGAACATATGTCCTTCTTATTTTCAAAACATGGAAATAAAATGCGTTTGACAAAATATAGACTGATTGTTTGGACACCCATCCAAAGCACAATTCTAGAGTAAGCAGTTAATGGAAAGGTTGAGAGGTTCCTGAGAGACCTGGAATGCCTTGTCCATTTTGGTATCTTTAGTTATCTGGGGCTGGGCTTGGTGATGATTAAAGGAAAGCAATGGTCCCCAGAGATGAGTACAGTTCACTGGGTTTGGGCAGTGTCTTGGAGGTCCAAAAAGGGCCTTAGTCTCTTAGCTTTCTTAGAGTCTTCATTAATGTCCTCTAGTAATTATTTCCATGAAGAAATAAAATACACTTGCTCTGTAAACAGCTTTAGAAGAAGTCTCTAGCACACAGACCCTCCAAATTAATTGCCACCTTCCATATAGAAATTTTGGAGCTGCCACTGTGCTAAACAAACCTGCTTTCCTCCTATATTAAGTTTACTAGGCCAGAGAAAGTCAGTAGATAAGATGTGTGTGGACTTGAGCAAGACATTTGTCAAATGTCTCTCCCTACATCCATGTGGAAAAGGCTAGTATAATTAGAGGAACTAGTGACCGGCTGAATGATTTTACCCAAATGAATTCATGTGACTCGAGTGAAATTTCTAGTTGTGTGCCTTAGCAGGGAAGAGGGAGTGAATTCATTTCTCTCTTTTCAATCTCAACCTCAAAATGGTGATAATGATTTTAATAGATCATTTTTTGGGTTTTGTTTATTTGTTTGTTTTAGTCTGACACCGAAAGACCTAGTTTTTTTGGTAGGCATATGATCTAGGCTGGCCAATTAAAAGAACTTGGACTCTCAGGATGCTGGAATTAGTGAGAACCTAGACCGTGTACTAAAGTCTGCTCTATATTACTGGCTAGCCCCTTGATCCAGCCAAGTCAGGAATTATTCCCTAGTTTACAGAAAGAAACTGGGGGACAGAGTTCTTTACACCGATTGAAGGTCAAATATTTAAAGTTCCTGATAATGGATTCATATCCCTTGACATTTTGTTTTCCAAGCTCTTCCTTCATGGTCAAGTTTCTATAGGCACAGTAGGTGCAGTGTCTAAGGCCTATGATACTTTCAGGGGATTGTAAAAAAGTTTTGATTTTGGTTTATTTTAAAATCAGAAGAAAAAAAAATAAATATAATAATAATAAATCTGTAATAATGAATTCAGCCCAGATTTCATCCACCTTTATACCAATGTAGTCATAAAACACATTTAAAAATATTTTTTAATGGAGCATTTTTTCCCATAATGGCAAGAGTGCCTAGACTCCACACAAGGCATGACACAGCCCTATCTCCCTGGCAGTTCTGTTTCGCCTGCTTCCCCTACACCGTGCAAGGTAGAAGAGGAAGCAGATATCTGATGGGTGTGGGTGGGCATCAGAGACAGACTGAAGCAGCGAGGGTGCCGCAGTGGCTAACTCACGCTGTGTGTTTAGTTTGCTAAAACTTCTGTTGTCTCAGTGTCCTGATGAATGCAATGGAGGAATTTCTATTCCCTGGTTTCCGCATAGGCACACGTGGGGCTTTCATGAATTTACTGTGAAAATGATCAGTAACGTCTCATTTCTGTTGAGGCTTCCGCAGCCACAGTAGATGAACTTTTCTCTTTTCAATACCCAGGAGGTCTAAATGTATCACCAATAGCAATGAAAACTGACATTTTGTAATACCTTGTAATTGAAAATTACAGGCTTTCGATTCCAATAAACATTTGTTCAAACCCTAGTCCCACCCTCTTCCAGCTGATTCACAGACTAGATTATCTCTCTCTTTATGTCAGTGAACTTAAAATCTACCAAATTTCTTTTTTTCTAATATGGAAGGAAAGGCCCCAAAAGGCAAAAGAAGTTACTTAAGCTCCCTGGGCTTTGGTGTCCTCAGCTATGAATGAGACCCAGAATAACCAACCACCTCAGAGTAAGGACACATGAACAGTTACTCTGGTGTTTACTGTCTTTATTTGTACCCCCATATTACAGATGAGGAAACAGGTCCACACAGCAGAAATAAATTAATCAAGGTTATATTCAAAGAGAAGCAGGGTTTAAATTTCATTGAAGAACCAATTCTCTGGCTTTTCTTTGTGACCAAAGCCAAGTTCTCAGAGTAGGATTCAAAGTCACTGAAATGACAAAGGCTTCTTTGAAGACAGGACCACGAGCAGGGACATCAAAAGATTTCAAGTTGCTGTGAGGAGGTAAGGATTAATAGCAGCTTAAGAGAAATGTTCTGCTACTTCCAGTTCCATTCTTATCTCTGCCATTACTCCTCAGCAGCCAACAGTCACCTGAAATTTGCAGTGCACGTTGTTTCTGTCTCTGGTAACATCCTAGGGATTTCAGACTTGAGATTTAGTTCCACTGGGACTTTCCAGGGAGACCAGGAGACCATGATCATTTCTTTTTTGTTTGTTTCTCTCTCTTTTTTTTCTTTGTTAGTTGAAGTATAGTTGATGTACAATACAATATAAATTACAGGTATAAAATATAGTGATTCACAATTTTTAAAGGTTATACTCCATTTATAGTTATTATGAAATATTGGCTATATTCCCTGTGTTGTACAATATATACTTGTAGCTTATTTTATGCATAGTAGTTTATACCTGTTAATTCCCTACCCCTGTATTACCCCTCACCCCTTCTCTCCTCACTGATAAGCACTAGTCTGTTCTCTACATCTGTGAGTCTGTTTCTTCTTTGTTATATTTGCTAGTTTGTTGTATTTTTTAGATTCCACATATAAGTGATAATGATCATTTTCTTTTAATGCAAGTATCTCTCATTTACCATTGTTACTAAAAAATCCATGGTGTTCAGAATTATAGTTTTTTAGAGCACAGGAGAATTTAGATAGTTTTGATGTACTACTAATAATTATAATATTAATAAAAATAATACTCAACCTTGACCTGTCTATAGTACTATACTGTTCATAAAATGCTTTTATTTTTTATTTATTTTCAAAAATTAATTAATTTTTTGGCTGCATTGGGTCTTCATTGCGGTGCACGGACTTCTCATTGCAGTGGCTTCCCTTGTTGCGGAGCACAGGCTCTAGGCACGTGGGCTTCAATAGTTGTGACACGCGGGCTCAGTAGTTGTGGCGCACGGGCTTAGTTGCTTCATGGCATGTGGGATCTTCCCGGACCAGGGCTTGAACTCGTGTCCCCTGCATTGGCAGACGGATTCTTAACCACTGTGCCACTAGGAAAGTCCCTATAAAATGCTTTTAAATGAATTCTCATTCAGTCTTCGCAGTAATGTTATAAAATAGGCGGGAGAGGTATTATGATCCCCAGTTTACAGATGAGAAAGTTGAGGCTCAGAAAAGTGAATTGATTGCCTAATGTCATATATCCCTATGCTGAGTCTTATATCGAGGACTTCTGGTTCCATGTCCTTTGTAATAGTATGGTACATTTCCAAACAATTCTCCAGCCATTTCCCCAAATAATTCACAAACAGATGCCCACATTTTTCAGACTTGACATCTGGGAGAACACAGGTGGACCATGATCTCCACGTCTACACTCACAATTAACTTAACCAATGTTGAATAGTAACTTTCTCTATGTAGAATGAATTATGAGATTCTGCTGGGAAAAAAAAAAAAAATAGGGATGGTCAAAACCTCGATATTGCCCCAGAGGACTTGACAATCTAGTGGAGGAGGTAGATGTACCGCCAGCTAATCAGAAGTAAAGAGATACTCAAATAAGAGCGATAGCAAATGCATATAGAAAGCACTGCAATGAAGAGAGGAAGAAAAATGACCTCCTCTTGGGAGACTGGTGAAAGATTTATAAAGGAACAACACTTTCTGGCTCAAGGATAAGAAAAATGTTGGTGGTGAAAGAAAGAAGAAAGAGAACAGACTGAAAGAACTGCAATTACAGCAAATGTATGCAAGTAGCTAATATGTTTGCAGATTAGCAAATATAGCTCCCATTTCATACGTGGGACAACATAGGCACAGAAGGGTTTGATCAGCTTTCCTAAAGGTGTAGCCCCTGGAAACACGAGAAGTAATTCGATTTTCAATCTAACGTTCTTCCCGCAACTGTGATTAGGTCCTCAAAAGCCTGACCTGTCCTCATTCAGGGCTCACCTACTGAATTTCCAGATGTCTCCTCAACTCTTTCTCCAAGGATATTGTCTTCCCTCAGCAGGGAGACAGCAGCTCACATTTCTTTGCAGCCAGTATCCACTTCCCATTTTAAAGCATCTGTTCACATTAGGGAGGGAAAGGAATCTGTACCTACCTCTGTTTGCTCCTACTTTTCCCTATTACCAAGATCCCACAGAGCAAATGACCTTGTTATGTGGTAGCAATAGGCAATAAAAGTACCTTGTGTGTGGCACTTAGAGTAGTTACAACTAAAAAACTCCAAGTAGTTGTTAAAATATTCATCAAGCTTAACAATGCCTCCTTTCATCACTGGGTCTGCCTGTGGGTAAGAACACCAGACTGGAGGTAAGGAGACTTGGGTTCTGGCCACAACTGTGCAATGTCACCTTCGCCAAGCACTTCTCTACTGATCGCTGGTGACCCTCTTTTAAAAAAGAAAAAAAATGATGGACCGAAGTCCCTGGGCTTTTACATTTGGGTTAAGTTTCTACAGAAAGGAATTATAAAGGGCATCCTTGGTTATACTTCCGATATCCTTGGTAGGCTCAGAATAAATGATCATTCTCCTCAAAAGTCATTTTACGTTTTTGTCCCAATGCCCTTTTAGGAAAAACGCCAGGGTTTGGGGAACAGAGACAAAGAAAGCTGTGTTTGAGGTATTTTGTCCTCATCAAAGTTAAGTCCAAAAATTCATTCATGTATCTTCTCTCTCTCTCTCTCTCTCCCCCCTCCTCCCTCTCTTCCTTCCTCATTGATTATGAGGCTATTGTAACATAGTGAACAATAATTTTGGGTGCTGAAGACACAGGATTTCACCCAGCACTTGCCGTACTTCCATAAGGCTTTGCTTGAACTGCACCTCTTTCTGAGACTTGATTTTCTTATCAATAAAATGGGATTAATAATACTTACTTATAGAATTGTTGGGTAGGTTAAATAGGATGAAGTATTTAAAGAACTAACATAGTGCCTGGCAAAAAAGAGTCCAATAAAATCTACCATGAGAAAATCTGGTTAAACGGCTTCCCATTTCTAATTTTGGAAGCAATCAGGAGAGTAACTAAAAGTGCAGCCAGGCAGACCAGGCTTCACATCCTGGCTGTGGCATCTACTTAACAGCTCTACACCTGAATGCCCTCATCTGTAAAATGTAGATCACTCTTTCCAGTGGGGCAGTTGTGAGTGTAAAATGACGTAATACCCATATAAACACTTTGTATACAGCCATATTCACGGTAAATTCTTGATCAATGTTAGACATTATCTTTATCATTGATTATTCATTCATGAGCTTATTTACACTCTCCATCATCAATAATTCCGTCCTACAAATACTTCCTGAACACCCACGAGGTGATAGGCTCTGTGTTGTGTGCTGGACACACAACGATAAACATGTTTCATTTGCTTCCCCAGATAAGCTTATAGATTAGAGACAAACAAACAACCAGACCAAAAACCATATAGATATTTCCAATGCAGTATACTATAGTATGCACGAGATGCTATGGAATCTCAGAGGAAAATCTCCAATTTGGGTGGGGAGTATGTTCAGAGATGATTTCATCACGGGGATGATGAATAGTTTGAGTCAAGAAGGATTAACAGCTATGAGGAGGTCAAAGGAGGCTAAGAAAAGGTGTGTGTTCTAGGAAGGTGAATATCACGAAACAGTGATTCTCAAATTTTGTGTCTCTTTAGGATCACCTGGGGAGCTTTGAAAGCCACCAGTGCCTGGGCTCCTTCCCATACCTGTTAAAATAAAATTCCTGGGGGTAGGATGTGGGCATCAGTTTTTCTAAACTCCCCAGGTGATTTCATTGTGCAGCCAGGTAGGGAACCATTGGCATAAAGTATGGCAGCCTTATTAGTGTGTGGATGGAAAATGTACCGATCTGGAAAAAGCAGGGGCCAGTGAGGATGGACCTAAATAATAGGACAATGAGACCTGACTTATACATGGTGACCGGACACTGGGGAACTTAAGAGGGGAGAACAGAATGAACAGGATCTCTTCAAACACAGCTCAGAATTTCATTCCAGGGGAAGCAAAAATTTTAGAAAAAAGTGATGCAAATCTTAAGAATGTATATAATGTATAGATTAGTCCTAGAAGAGTGTTCTCTGGATACGCTTTAATAACGTGTACAGATTATTAATATACTGATGCCTAGGGCTGTCCTCAGACATCCAGAAAGAGTTTTGGGGATATGGGACTTTGGCATTTGCACTTTTATTAAGTTCTCCTAAAAGACTGAGGACACCTGCCAAAGGACTTGAGTAACTATCTTACTAAGGATATTCAGTCATTGAGGCAACAACAATTCATGACCTGTGTGTGGATCAGGCCAGGGCAGTAACAGGGTCAGTTCTTGGACAGAAGGCTGCTTGGTCTCCCAGCCTCCTCATTTAGGGCATTTCTCTCTTTTGGTCAATTTCTCTCCTCAACCTTCAACCTACAGTGCCTACAACTCCACCCGTCTTTATTTCTATTAGAATCAGCATCCCCATAAAAAACCGTAATGTGCCACTGACTCTTTACTGAGATGGAAATCACTGTCTCTGAATCTGGAACAAACTCTAACTGTGGAATGGAAGGGTTTGTCTGCTGTGAAAAGAGATGTAAGACTCTGCAAGTTCTGAATGTGAGGGGGAGACCTCCGCTGGCTGCCGGTGAGGGTGATCACGGGCTGCACTGATGCATAAAAGCAGACCCCTATCATAGCACCACCAGGCAGATCAAGGACAGAGCAGCTCATTAAGCAGTAGCTGAGGCAGCTAAGGCCCATGGTGACATGGGCACATCTGACCTGATACTTCTTAGGGGGAAGCAGGGAGAGAGATGATCTATCTTGACCCTAATGAAGACATGCCGACAAGGGGACAGGCAGCTACCCCAAACCTCCAGCTCCCAGCATCTTTGAGGAATCAGACTTCTATATGCAGGCAGATAGCTGCATTCATATGACTCAACAGTGACACCCAGTGACTCTCTCTGTCAATCCCAGGCGCCTGTTCCCAGAGGATCTTGGAGGGAATTCATTTCAGCCTCCATTACCTAACACTGAAGCACCAGCAGCAATCACATCAAATTCAGTCCCCGAATAAGACAAACATAATAATAAATCCCAGTTTGCATTAACATAATCATCTAACTGTTGAAGCATATTTCTCTCCCCTGTTGGGCCATGTCTGATGTCAAACATAATAGCACCATGCAGTATTGTACTTGTTTGACTTTGGAATCACATGGAAGTGATTCTCTCATTTATATCCTCTGTCCAAATTTCAAGGGTCCTTATTTTCTGTCATTTTGAAGCACACACATCTACACACACACAATTATGTGCACACACACACACACGCATTTGGGTTCATGGAAACTTTAATAAAGGAAATAAGACCCTAGGAGATAACATATCCACATCATTGTATATTGAGCCGCATGAATCTGGAGATGAGAGATGAACAGTTTGTGGTGTAATCAGCAGGAAGTGACCAGCACAGCGCTGGGATTCCAAACTACGGCATACGAATAGTAAGTGGAACTGGGGACATTTAGCTTAGGAAACAAAACTGCATGGAGTAGAGAGAAGAGGAGGGATGATGTCCTTCCCTACTGAATGAAAAGCATTTTAAAAAAGATATTATACTGGTTTCATTTGGTCCCAAAGGGTAAAAATAGAACTAATGAGTGGAAGTTTTGGGGAAACTGCTTTCAGCTCAACATAAGGAAACACTTTATAACATTTGGATCCACAGGGAAGTGAAAGAATTTCAGGAGGCAGACAATTTCATGTCATCAAAAACATAGCTCAGATATAGCTGTTAGGATAATTCCAGTTGAAAAAACACAATCAAGAGGGGAATGGATACAGAAAATGACTGGAGCAACTTTAATAAGTAAAAGGACAGAGATATAAGCAGTCAAGAGTGCAGGGATATAATTGGGAATAGGATATGGGGGCTGATTGAACTCTTTTCTCCAACTATCACTATTTTTTGTAATTAAAGTGTTTCCTTCTTCACTCTCATCAGATCAGCATTTTTTGTTTCTCATGCTACAAAGTGAGTAGAAGATGCTTGCTCCTTCTACCTATGTTCTTATATCTGCCACATGCAAAAAGGTATTTCCCCACCCCGACCTTATTTCCCTTTCCCTCCATTGTTTCTTTCTCAAGGAAGGCCCAGCTAGGATCAGGCTTGGACTCTTGGTGCAGGGAGGAGAGAATTGCATTGTACAAGTTACCCTGTCAGGTAGTGACTGGGGCAGGTGAATTATAATTTTCCAGGGCACTGAAAGATCCATCGTCAAGAGGATTAGAAGGGACACATAACCTGAGAGAGGGAACGGATATAGAGAAAGGCCATGAGACTTCTATTTTCCCTTCAAATATTAGATCTGCTGATTTTCTGATTAATTCTAAATCATGTTGACGATACCGCTCAGTTTAACGATTCTCGTTATTCTCTGGGGTGCCTTATCTTATTCTGCCAATGAATTATAGATGATGGAAAGAGAAAGTGTAAAGAGGAAAATGAAATGACAGGAAAAAAAATGGCAACAGAAAGACCAGGGAATATGGAAGGGTTAGTTTGGGGTTCTGATTCCATTGTTGGCTACCATCCAATGAACCAAAGTAAAAATCAAAAATTGGGAGGCTTCAGGTATTGAGCCAAGCCGGTAGAGCCATCAAATCTATCTTAACTAGTGGATGAGGTCAAGCACCTGGATTCTCTAGTAAGTAACTAAGCAGGGTGCCAGGGCTCAACGAATCCATGGAGGAAGGGCTCGCCATACCTGGGTGGAGAACTGGATCTGTGTGGCAGGCAAACTGAAATTCAAGACCAAGCAGGAACGTAAACCTAAAACTGAGACATACAGCCAATCCTAAATCTGAGTGACCACAGAGATAGTTCCAACTCCTGGGGGCAGCCCAGTAGTTTTAGAAATACAAAGATATGGAGATGTGCTTCAGAGGTATATCTGAAATAAAATCCCAGTTTAATCCCTTATCACAGGGGTCCCCAACCCCCAGGCTGCGGACCGCTACCGGTCCATGGCCTGTTAGGAACTGGGCTGCAGAGCAGGAGGTTGAGTGGTGGGCGAGCGAGCGATGCTTCATCTGCCGCTGCCCGTCACTCCCCATCGCTCCCATTACCACCTGAAGCATCTCACCCATCGCTTGCATTACCGCCTGACCCACCCCTCCCACTCCCCTGGTCCCTGGAAAAATTGGTTTCTATGAAACGGGTCCCTGGTACTAAAAAGGTTGAGGACCACTGCCTTATCAGTTCTACAAATTGAGGCAAGTTATTTCCCTTTCCTGAGCTTCAGTTTTATTTGTAAAAGGGGGATATCTGTTTTAACCTGACAGGACCAGATTGATCTGAGGATTAGAAGAGATATTAAATGTAAAGCACGTAACACCCTGCCCGGCACATTGTAGATGTTCTTTGATCTTTGATAATAACCATCAATTTAAATGAGAATTGGGGAGGGAATGGTCAATGGAACCCTCTTCAATAATATGCCTGTGCATTTGTGAAAACGGTGGATATCCAAATTTTGTGACTTAGTTGGTAAAGCTGGCTTGACAAATTAAAATGTCTTGATATTGATACTTCGACAATATTAAGGAATACAGTGGCTTGTGTATCAGACATATATGCATTTCTCCTTCTCATATGCTCTTACTCCATCATTTTTCTCTGGTCTTTGCTATAGCAACCAGCTGTACTCAAGTGTAGGCTAACAGTACTTGATCTCAGCTGTACTGTGTAGCTCTTATTTTTTCTCCCAAGGCTTTTCTGCCTCAGTTACATGAATCCCATGGAGAAGCCTGATCAGCCATTCTGATGCCTGCACAAAGCGGCAGGGTTAACACTTCCTGGGGTAACCCTGGACCAACGGGGCAGGAGCTCGTGGGTACATATTCCCCCTTTCAAGTCTCAGATATTTCAGAGGCATATTCCATACAGTTCCTCAGAACATTACCAGCAGGTTTGAACTCCAGTTTCCCCTAATAGTAACCAGCTCAATAAAAATCAATCCAAGCCAGCTTTGTATTGGCTACTTTCCCTCCTTCTCTGTTTCTCAGTTCCCTAACTCTCCAATCCTATTGTCCCCCCACCTCGACTTTCCCCTGTTTAATTTTTCTAGACCCTGCGCTCATATACCATAGTATCAAATAATCCAAAGTAAACTACCTCCACAAAAGCCCTTGTCTCAGGCTCTGCTTTTTGGGGGGAATGCAAGTTACATCAGACCAAGGGCAGTAGCAAGAATTTCACAATTTTATCACAAAAGAGTTGGGTAAGACTTCAGGGATAATCTAGTCGCTTCTGACGTTTTATGGATGGGTGTGCAGAAAACTGAGTCAGTACCTTCTTCAAAGTCACACATCTAGGCAGCTGAGTGCAAATGAGAAGTCATAATGTGAAAGGAGAACCTCGGGGGATGGGAGACAAAGTCGCCTGGGTGATGAGAGAGAAGAAAGAGCAAGCCGTTAAAACATCTTAGCACAGTGGGAATGACATGTATTGAATCTACCCTGTTAGCAGAGCAAGCGCAGTACCCACCCTGGTGAATGCCAGGCTCCCTTGCTGACGCTTGATGAAGGTTCCGTCCAGCAGCAGAGCAGCAGAGGCAAGGATGGGGTGATGGTGCCGCTTGCTACTTTCCCCCCACTGCTCTCCAGTGTGTGACACAGAGTTGGTGCTAAATGAATGTTTGTGGAATAATTAGCAAATTAGTGAGGTCAGACCTCTTACGGGTTCCCATCATGAATGTACACACACCTAGCATTGCTGTGTGCATTGGATATCTAGCTAAATATGAGTGTACATCTTTGTTTCCCTTCTTTCTAAATTATTTTGTGTCTGTACTACATTAAAAAATAGTTTTAGGTGTGCATGTCATACTGTGTGTAGCCATCCTTGTGTTCCTATATATACCTCCATTTCTGGTTACTCAAATCTTTGACAATCTGCTTACTCAAAATCACATCTCCACACATTGCTAACTCCTTACCTTTCTTATACAGAGGATTTGGAGCTCTTTTCATGCTCATTTGTGTAAACATGCTTATCTTTTTCTAGTCTCATGTATTTTTGATTGTATCAGTGCTGCTTTTCACAAGTTGCAAATTCTGAAAATAACTTCTTTTATTCATTTAGAGAAAAACAAAAATAGAAACAAACAAACAGAAGCAACCTACTAAGTACCATGTACCAGGCCTGGTGCTGTTTATTATAGCTAAACCGGTGAAGACAGGGCTGCTCGGGTTTGGAGAGATCAAAGACTATTGTGGCAGCCATTTGTCTTCATACTTGTCCACTGTCTCTGGGGAGCGAACACCTTGACTTATGAGGGCAGGCATTACCCTGGATTGATGTTCATCCTGAGTACTTCCAGGAATAGTGCTGGTCAAGTGTTTCTTAGTGACAAAGTGCTATGCTTTATCTCATTGAGAAAAAGTCTAGCATTGAATTTAAAATTCTTCTGGTTAAAAGTACACATAACTTCCTTCTTTGGTAGCCCTTATTCGCTATAGTATGGGACCTGGCACACAACATCCATGATCTTTTCTTATAGCTCTTACCACCTTTTAAATTACCTGGCCAATGTTTTATCTTTACTGTGAGCTACAGGAACATGGGGAACATGTCTGTTTCTTTCAGGACTATCCCCTTACCACTTGACAGGAGACTAAGATGTTTGTTTTGGGCTCTATGAGTCTGTTCTATTGAGTTCCTGATCAAATGAATAAATATATTACCTATAGTGAGTCTACTTCTCAATGGTAGACTCACTATAGGTAATGTAAATATATATTGCTTATCACAAACAGTGAAGGAATGATTTATGGTACTGACCAACGCTTTTCTAACTGAGGGGCTCTGAATATGACTTTGAGGTTACCACCATTTGCAAAAAAGAGATAAGAACCTTATGTCCTCTTCAAACTGTCAGCTTCATTTTTATCTACAGAGAAACTGGGGTCTTGGTAATATGTTGTTGAAGAAATAAAAGTAATAGGTTATAAAGAAAATCTTGAAAAAAGGCTAGCTCCAGCAGCCTCATCCCATATGGAAAACCAAGCCTGGGTGGCACACAGTAACTTGCCCAAGAACTCACTGCTCACCAGTGGAAAGCTAGGTCTCAAACCAAGATCCTCTGATTTCTAGGGTTCTTTGGATAATAGCTTGCTATTCTTTCTAGCCAATTTCTAGTTTCCTTGGTCACTTAATATTCAATGCAAAAAGCCTATTATATTAATTATATTAGTCTAGGGCTCTTGGTATAGTTATGTACTCAATTATTTTTCACTCACTTTTTCCTGTTTCTATTTTAACAATTTCATTCCAGACGGACCTTTTATTGTAAGCAACATTAAATCCTTACTGGATGCAGCCTGAGACACAGATAATAACTCAGATATAAATGTATTCTACTCACTTAACTGTTCTGTACACAAAGGTTCCTGATTTTCCTTCATTTATATACTTTTAATTGTTCTCTCTCCTTTTTTCCAATCTCTCAATCTTTACCTGTTGACAGCCATGAGGAATCTCAAAGTTGCTCTTGCCAAGTGCCATTCTAAGGACTAACAGAAGTATTCCCACAAAACAGAATCAAACTGAGCAGAAACTAGCTAGGAGGTGTTATGGTCAGGACCTGAAGCAAGATTGGAGTTCAGCTCCACCACCATAGCTTTCTGTGCTCAACTGTATTTGACACACTTGTCAATTACAGCATTAATTATCATTGTCCTAGAAACTGGTTGCCCTTGCCTCCTTCCATCTCCTTCAAGACACTCCTTCAAATGATGCTTACTAAGCAGTTGCTCTGTACCAAAAGTTGGGCTGAGCATTTTCATGGACACTGAGAAGAAGCAAATGTGATTTCTCTTCTAGAGCCTGTGTAGCCTAAGTAAAGGAGATACAGTATAAAAATATAGATAATAGGGCTTCCCTGGTGGCGCAGTGGTTGAGAGTCCACCTGCCGATGCAGGGGACACGGGTTCGTGCCCCGGTCTGGGACGATCTCACATGCCGTGGAGCGGCTGGGCCCGTGAGCCATGGCCGCTGAGCCTGCGCGTCCGGAGCCTGTGCTCCGCAACGGGAGACGCCACAACAGCGAGAGGCCCGTGTACCGCAAAAAAAAAAAATAATAATAATAAAAAATATATATATATATTTATATATATAGATAATAGTAAAACTCATGTTGATGATGGTGATAATACTGTTTATTATGTGTCAGACACTCTTATGAGATTTAACATGCGTTATCTCATTTAATCTTTACTGCAGACAGTTGTTGATGTCCACCTGATATTTCTTTGCCCCATCTAAGTTCATCTGCAGTTGACGTGGATAATTTTGATGATGCTTAGAGCATCCTCCCTCAAGTGCCTGCATCTCTCTGCTTTTCGCCTGCCTTTATCTAAAGGCAGGACTTTTCACAGGCAGCAGCTAGAGCATCCAGGAAACCAGGGGAGTTAATGCACCCAGGGGCAACCCTTAAGCAATGAGTGTTGAGGGTGAGTAGATGAATAGCCCAGCTTCTCCACCCCCTCATAGGACAACTCAGGCACATTCTACAAAGTTACTCAAGAGGTTTCAGTAGTCCACATGGTAACTTAATCATTTATGAAAACCTTGTTTCTCTCCTCCCTATCTCACTTCCCCAATCCTCCTGCCAGTTCTTCCAGTATTGCTTCCCAAATGAATGATCTTCTCCCAAGCCACTCTTTCAGTATCTGTGTTGAGGGACAGAAGTGGTTCTAGAAAATACCCCTCAGGATGGTATTTTGGAATTGGAACCATCACTGGTCAGATAAAAACAAGGGGCTGATTGCTGCTTTATAGGGTAGTGAAAACCGATGCCCTGGTGTAGCATCACAATTACCAAGACTCGCCTGTGGTGAACTGAAATGAGATACAGATAGAAGACTGGTACGCAAGTTCTAGCACTTAAAAGATATGAGGACAATGGTAATCATAGGGATGACGGAACTGGATATATTTTGGTAAATGACCTAGAGGTCTTGAGGAATAAAAAAAATGTAGGTTTAGTTTAATCACTATCAGCTCAGGGTCTCCTGTGGAAGCCAGAAAATCACCATGGCAGTATTTCTAATCTAGAAGAGGCTGATTCATTATCAACACAGAACTTGGGCTGGTGATTTTCTCAAAAATCAAAACTCTCTTTAAAAAAAAGAGTAATAAGGAAGGAAGCTAATGTGACTTGCGCATCTCCAGCAGCCAGAGGGCAGAGGCCATCATGAAAATCAGGCACAATATTACATATATAGCTACTCTAAGGAACTACAAAGGAGACAGGATATTTAGTCCCATTAGGTCTTGTATATTAATTAAATGCTTTGATAAAGAGAGGAATTCAAAGACTCGGAAATGGGATATCTGGGCAAATGCTCCTGAGTAAGCGAAGTCTCTAGATTACCATGCACTCTCCAGATTGGAAATAATAGCTTTATTGTCCTTGCAAAAGAAAAGTAGACTCTCACTGCCTAGAGATCATTCAAAGATATCACCTAAAATAATTACCTCTAAGAATAATGATCTCCCTCAAAATTTTTTGTCCTGTGTCCTCTCATTGTCTCTTCAAGAGTGGCTGGAGTCATATTTAGCATAGCCTACGTGGCATATGGGAGTAGATAGCCTTTTAAAGACCCAAAAGAATAGTAGAACCTGGCTGATGCGTACTCAGAGAATGTAGAGGGAAAACATGGGCGTGAATCTTGAACGTGGTATATAAGCCTGGGTCAGGGAACGTTGGTGTTTGCTGTTATGGGCACTTTCCCAGGACTTGGGATTTAACCTCATAGAAAAGACACTTAGAGCCAGTCTTATCACACTATAAGGATGGATCATTGAAGCTTAGATACAATCATAGGTTATGGTAAATAAGGTGGATATGCCAGAGCTGCCTTAGCAAAATACTGAGAAAAAAGTTAGAAAGTCCATGTAAGTGAACATATTAGCAAGGATATAGTAAGGTGAGAACAGAAAACCTGCCAAATAAACTACCAAATGTTACCAAGGAGAGCCCAGGGAATACTCCCTGTAAGAAAAAAATAAGAAATGTGCTAAGGGGAATGGTGTGTTAGCATCATTGATGAGCTCTATTTACTTACTTATTAATTTATTTATGGTTGGCTGTACTCTGCTGGTCAGTGTTGACTAGGATACTATCATGCAACTAGGATCCATGGTCTCAATAATTGACAGAAGTTTAACACAGAAGACACGAAGTTTCAGCACCACCAGACACAAAGCAGTCTTACCATAATTAGAAGGGAGGCCAAATTGACATTCAGAGGATTTTAACCACCTTGGATTTGTGGAAATGGCTAGTAAATCATGATGTCTCTAGGACTGATATAAATGGAAAACTCACAAACATATTTCTTGATTATATAACCAAAACCTTTTAAGTCATTGGAAAGCTCTATCAGGTGCTGCAATGGGAAGTCATGATCACTTATTCAGTTTCTGGTCTAAGGCTAAAAAGAGAAGAGAAGATAGAATCATCTTGATAAGGAAACCTGTAACACTCTGCAAATAGATGCAATAAACAGTCCCCCATTTTTCCTTCAAAGGGACTTATAACCAGCACTGTGCTGGAGCTGGCTTGCACTAACCGTCAAGAGCAAATTATTCATGTCTCCTCCTAATTCTGTGTTCAGTGACATGATGATGATTACTTTGATTAGCCACGAGTGGGCTTTTACACCATGGAAATTGGCAAATGCTCTAATCAAGGTTTTTTCTTTTTAATTTTTGTTTTTTCCCTTAAAAATCAGAATATTAAACATTTAACAGGCTACCACTGCCTATGACAATATACTAGAGTAACTGTACTATTTGGGGATAGTCTTTGGGAATAAAGACTATCCAGATTTTTCTAGAGATGTTGGTTACAGGTTATGAGTTGACATTGATACCAAGGGATCTAAGATGCCCACTTTTAAAATCAGGGCATATGACGGCTAGGTAATAAATAGAATCCTGGCTCAAGTCTACCTCATAATCGCTCCATTTGGTACGCAGACCCACCCTGCAGTAATGAAATAGAAACACATATCTATAAAGTCTTGCACTATATCTAAAAAGCTTTTGCACAGTGAAGGAAACCACCAGCAAAACAAACAAACAAAAAACCAAAAACCAGTCTACTGAATGGGAAAAGATACTTGCAAATGATATATCTGATAAGGTGTCGATATTCAAAATATATAAAGAATTCATACAACTGAATTAAAAAAAAAAACACCAAACAACCTAATTAGAAAACGGGGAGAGGATCTGAATCGACATTTTTCCAAGGAAGACAAATAGATGGCCAACAGGCACATGAAGAGGTGCTCAACACCACTAATCATCAGAGAAATGCAAATCAAAACCACAATGAGATACCACTTCACACCTGTCAGAATGGCTATTATCAAAAAGACAAGAAACAACAAGTATTGCTGAGGATGTAGAGAAAAGGGAACACTTATGCACTGTTGGTGAGAATGTAAACTGGTGCAGGTATTGTGGATAACAGTATGGAGGTTCCTCAAAATACTAAAAATAGAACTACTGTATGATCCAGCAATCCCATTTCTGGGTCTTTACCCAAAGAAAACAAACATACTGATTTGAACAGACATATGTATCCCTATGTTCACTGCAGCACTGTTTATAATAGCCAAGATATGGAAGCAACCTAAGTAGCCATTAATAGATGAATGGAGAAAGAAGATATCTCACACACACACATGCACACACACACACACCCCCCACACACACTGGAATATTACTCAGCCATAAAAAGGAATGGAATCTTACTACGTGTGGCAACACGGATGGACTTGGAGGGAATTATCCTAAGTGAAATAAGTCAGAGAAAAACAAGTACCATATGATTTTACTTAAATGTGGAATCTAAAAAATAAAACAAACAAACAAAACAAAACAGAAACAGACTCACAGATACAGAGAACATACTGGTGATTGCCAGAGGGGAGGGAAAGTGGGGGGACAGACGAAATAGGTAAAGGGGATTAAGAAGTACAAACTTCCAGCTATAAAATAAATGTCATGGGGATGCAATGGGGATGTAAATGGATGTAAGACATCCATTGTGATGGATGCTATCTGGTCTTAATGCAGTGATCATTTCATAATGTCTAAAAATATCGAATCATTATGTTGTGCAGTTGCAACTAATATAATATATATTAATTATAATTCAGTAAAATTGTTTTCAAATGTCCACTGTAGCATTGCTTATAATAGCGGAAAACTGAAACGTATAAAATTTTCAATGGGTGATTGGATAAAGCAATTTTGTACTATTCATGCAATGGGATATCATTCAGAAATAAACTTTTGATGCAGGCAAAGATATGGATGAATCTCAAAAACATTATGTTGAGTAAAAGAAGACAGATTCACAAAAATGCATAGCTTATGATTCCATTCAAATGAATTTGTAGAACTGGCGAAACTAAGCTATGGTAAAGGAAGTCAAATAAGCGGTTCTCTGGGGAGAGGGGTAGATCTACTAAAAAGGAGCATGAGATAACTTTCTGAGGATATGAAAATATCTTGATTTGAGTACTGGGGTTACACAGGAGTATACATTTCCAAAACCTCATCAAATTGTATACTCAAAATATGTGCATTCTATCTAAATTTACCTCAGTTAACTTTTGTTTATTGAGTGCTTCCAATGTGTCTTTCATTATTCTAAGCACTTATATAAATCATGCCGCTTGTCTCTCAGAGGAATCTTAAAGGTATTCTTTGTCATTTTACAGAAGAAGCTGAAGCACTAGAAAATTAGTCAAGGTCAGACAGCAAAGACATGGTACAGCTGAGAGTCAGTTCCAGGCAGTCTGAAACCAGAGCAAAGACTCTTAATGTCTATGTTGTAATCAAGCTCTCCCCGAAGTCTACAGCCTTAAATATTGACACTCACGGTCATTACCTGTCATTTCTGAAAAGTTGCCATCATATAATGTTTTCTTGGAATGGTAACAAACACTAAAAGATGTCTGAAATGAATGGTGGGGAAAGATATTGCAAGTTTAAATGGTGACAGGAGGCTCCAAATAGCATCCTTGAACTGCAGGCTGGGAGGCTGGCTGTCAAGAACCATCAAGGGGAGAAAGCTGCTCTGTGTGAGGCTGATCAGACAGCACCTAGAATACGGTAAACAGTTCTGGGCATCTCAACACGAGAGAGCTGTCAAGAAATTGGAAGAGATTCAAAGAGCATCAGGGAGCATGATTAAAGGACGGGAGGGATTGATTTATGAGAAAAGATTAAAAGAACTAAATACTGCCTGCATAGATGGAGCATAACTAAGGAGGGACATACTAACAACATAAATATTTGAAGGGCATACACACAGAAGGAGAAAGATTGTTAATGTTGCCCCATGGAGGTATAAATAGAAATTAGAGGATGGAACACAGAAATGAAAATGTTGCCCAAATATTAGGAAACATGTGCTGAAAATGAGGTCAATTAGACTTTGAAGGAGCTTCCCAGAAGACAAGCAGAAATCCAGTTGCCCAAGCCATTGACAATCAGTCCTGACACAGAATAACAACATCCTAATACTTTTGGGTCTAGAAGCAGAAAAATGTGATTTTATGGAGGAATTCCTCCCCATCAGGGATGCTCAGTTTCAGAGAAGGTTTACAGATCTTGCAGGTGTTAAGGTAAAAAGCCAGGAGTCATTCCAGTTTTTAAAACTTCAAATCATATATCATCTTCATGAATGGACAGATATGAACAAGTCTTGCATTGGGCAATTTGAACATAGTGTCACTACATTTTTTGTCAGAGAAGAGCTGGGGTAGATCAGTGTATGACTTGCCCAAGAGAATACACACCTGACCCAAGACAATAACTACTGTGAGGAATGTGTGTTGGCTCATACACTCTTAGATTGTGAAATTGCAAGCTCTCATATAATTTTACATCTACTTTGATTTACCGTTTATTCATAATTCACTTGTTTATTAAATATGAATACATATATATATTTGCATTAGACATTGCACTGAGAGTACAGCAGCTGTGGACAAATCAAAGTCCCTCAAAGAGCTTATACTTTAGTTTGGGGAAAAAGATAATGGAGAAATTTAAGGAAATGACCAGTAGCAATAGGTGCAATTAAGAAAGAGAAAACAGATTGAGGAGATTGAGATGATAAGCTGCAGACTGGGAGAAAATATTTGCAAAAGATACATCTGATAAAGAGCTATTACCCAAAAAACAAAAAGAAGTCTTAAAACTCAACAAGAAAACAATCTGATTAACAAAGGAGCCACAGACCTTAATAGACACCTCACCAAAGAAGATATACAGATGGCAAATAAGCATATGGATAGATGTTCCACATCACATATCATCAAGGAAATGATAGTGAGATACCATTACACACATATCAGAATGGCCAAAATCTGGAACACTGACAATACCAAATGCTGGCAAGGACGTGGAGCAATGGGAACTCTCATTCATGGCTGGTGGGGATGCAAAGTGGGACAATTGCTTTTCGAGACAGTTTGGCGATTTCTTACAAAACTAAACATACACTTAGCGTAAAATATAGCAATCATGCTCCTTGGAATTTACTCAAAGGAGTTGAAAATTTATGTTCATATAAACAGCTGCACATAGGTGTTTACAGCAGCTTTTTTCATAATTGCCCAAACTTGGAAGCAACCAAGAAACCCCTCAGTAGGTGAATGGATAAATAAACTGTGGCACATCCAATGAAGTGTTACTAGGAGCTAAAAAGCAATGAGTTATTAAGCCATGAAAAGACATGGTGGAAACTTAAATGAGTATTACTGAGTGAAAGAAGCCAATCTGAAATGGCTTCATGGTGTATAACTTCAATTATAAGACATTCTAGAGGGCTTCCCTGGTGGCGCAGTGGTTGAGAGTCCGCCTGCCGATGCAGGGGACACAGGTTCGTGCCCCGGTCCGGGAAGATCCCACATGCTGTGGAGCGGCTGGGCCCGTGAGCCATGGCTGCTGAGCCTGCATGTCCGGAGCCTGTGCTTCACAACGGGAGAGGCCACAACAGTGAGAGGCCCACGTACAGCAAAAACAAACAAACAAACAAACAAACAAACAAAAAGACATTCTAGAAATGGCAAAATTATGGAGGCAGCAAAAAGATCAGTAGTTGCCAGGGGCTGGGTGGGTGCAGAGAAGGAGGAATGAATAGGCAAAGCACAGAAGATTTGTGGGGAAGTGTGATACTATAATGATGGATACATGTTATACATTTGTATAAACCCAGAGAAACTACAACACTGAGAATCAACTGTAATGTCAACTATGGACTTTGGGTAATTATGACGTGTCAATGTAGGTTCATCAGTTGTAACAAATGTACCACTCTGGTGGGGGATGTTAATAATGGCTGAGGCTATGCCTGTATGGGGGCAGGGAGTCATGTGGAAAATCTGTACCTTCCTCTTAATTTTGCTGAGAACCTAAAACTGCTCTAAAAAATATTCTTACACACACACACACACACACACACACACACACACAAACAGAATGAGGATGGGGATTGTGATTGGAAAGTTTACATCTGGAGGTCTGCGAAGGCCATATTAGGAAAGGAATATCTGAGCAGAGACATGATTGAAGCAAGGGAGTGAGCTCCATAAAAATCTGGGAAAGTACATATCAGGCAGAGGACAGAGCAAGGACAATTTCCAGGGATGGGATGTATTGGTCTGTCTATCTGAGCGACCAGAGTCAAGAGTTCACTGTAGCTGGGTTGGAATGAGGGAGTATAAGTGTTGAAATAGGGGATGTAGTCAGGGTACAGATTCTAAAAGGTATTATTGTGATTGTGAGCTCTTTTTACTCTGACCGAAGTCAGAAGGTATTGTAAGATTTTGAGCAGAGAAGGAACATGATCTCTCTCACATTTTAAAAGAATTCTTCTGAGTATGGTATATAATACAGTCTGTAGGTAAGGATGAAAGCAAAAAGACCAGTTAATGGGCTACTGCTATTATCCAGGTGAGTGGTAATGATAACTTGCACCAGGGTGGCAGCAGTGGAGGTAGGGAGAAATTATCAGATTTTGAGGGTATAACCAACAGGATCAGCCAATGAGTAGGGATGTGAGATAAAGAGATGCATCATTTTATAACGTATCATGATCCATTGCAACAATTTTCCTTGTTTTCTTTTCTAGATCACAAATCCCTTAAAAAATATTAATCACTATATTTATAGCACTTAGAAATGCCTGGAATAAGAATCACCATTTGGGATTAAGGCTGCCTCAAACAGAATCTCAGCTCTGCAATTTATTTGCTGTCTGACCTTAAATAGTAGTATACTAGTGCCTCTACTTTTTTCATCTGTAAAATGAAGAATTCCCTGAACACAGGGTTTACAAGTCTGGAGCAAGTGGACATGAACAAGAGTCTGGGCTTTGTGCCACTCTGATTTCATCCAGAACAGTTCTACTTTTATCAGTCTATATATTTATTATCTATGTAAGGTTTCATCAGGAAAAAAGGGGTTTTATGGGTAAAATATGAATGAGAAAGTGCTGGATTAAGTAACACCTATAGTTTCTTCTAATGTAATGACCATTGTGTCACTTAATAAAAGCTCATGGAACCCCTGATGAGCCAGGCACAATTTTGGGTGCTTCAAACACAATATTGAATCCAACAGGCAGAGTCTCTGCCCTAACAGGGCCCACAGGCTAGGATGTGTTCTTACTTAGGAGGGCCATGGAACCCTAGAGAGTTACATATTTTTTCAGAGAGCCACTGGACACTTTGATATTATATATAATATTTTGTAAAACTGTATGTATGTTGGATTTTCTTAGAGAGAGCATGTGCTGTTTTCATTTGCATTTTTTTGTAAAAAACTAAAGCAAAAAACAAAAACACTTTTTTTTGAAATATAATGAATCCAATTCTTAAAACAGGCTTTGATCTCCAAAATTAAGAATCACTACAAATAATGATTAAAATCTCTCCCAGTTTACTTATTCTATGTTTCTGTTGTTTCTTCTGCAATTTTGCTAAGACAGAGAATCTACTTGTAAATAGAAATATGTACTGCTATTTCCTTTATGTTTATAAACATGAATTGCCACAAAAATATTTTTTAAAGTGCAGGCAAACTACACTACAGATTAGTCCGAATACAAGAAAGCACCCTACACTTCTGCCATCTACACAGGCAAACTGATAAAAAAAATAAAGTAGGATGT
>NW_020837951.1:15623125-15684231 GCF_003676395.1 Aethalodelphis obliquidens
GATTTCCAATGGGCAGTGGACCTAAATAATGTTGAATGTGTCATGTATTTAAAAAAAGTTTCTTCCAATTTTGTGTTTTTTCCCTAATATTGATTTCCTTTTAACAAATATGTTTGTTTAAAAATCATCTACTAGGGAGAGGAATCTGGCTGGGAGGAGGGTGTGTTTAAGAACAAGCAACATTTAAAAGTGTTCAGGGCCACTGCCCATTGGAAATCAATCAGAAGTGAAATATAAAGCATTTGTACCATTATAATGGAAGTTGGTGGGAAACAGGATTCCATTTATGCAATTCTGACTTATAGGCAACTTTTTAATTTTCTTTTTTATTATACAAAGGCCTGAGGTCTAGTCCCAGAACTACCACAAATTAGTTTTGTGAAAGAAAACAACTCAGTTATTCTAAGCATTAGTTTCCCTCATCTGTAGAACCAGACTTGAAGCTCCAATATCATCAGAAGTATATCTACATTTTTTGAAACCACACTTCTAATACCTAGCACATAACAGAAACACTATAACTCTTAAAGGAATGGATGAAAAAACGAATGAATGAATGAGGAGTCTAGAAGTCATGTGGTAGGGTGGAAAGAGCTCAATAATTATATAAATTAAAAGACATGAATTGCTCACCCTACTTTACAAAATTATCATATGCATAACCTTGGTGAAGATATTTATAATTTCAGACCTCATTTTCCTCATATATAAAATTTGCGTCACCGAGATATGTGAAAAGCATTTTACCAACAAGAAAATAATGGAGGCCATGCTACCCATTTAATTGTGATCTCTGGAGTAGCTCTTGAGCTTTTACTGTTCTCTGACTGTACCCCTCACCAATCTGCAGACTTCAAGGACAAGCCTACTAGTTTCCTGCACTCCTGGTTAGCTACCTGCTATGGAGTGATGCTCAGATAATAAAATTCAGAACAAACACCTGAAAAATATGGATACTGCTGAAGCCCAAGTTCTCTTCTCCAACCCCTCCCCCTTTGTTCATTCTACTGTCAGATCATATTAAAATAATCCTAAGGGAAAAAAAAATCAACACAAACAAAAAAGCCATCTGAGCAAGCAGTAAATGTACGCAGATTATGTTAAAATATATTAAATGTGTATTGCCTTTTTCATGAATGTTGCCAGAGCTATTTTGGGGCTTGATTCAAATCCAACCTCTGAGACGTTAAGGTTTTTAAAATGCAGTTTACAAGAGAAGAGAACTTGATTTTGTACAGTATACTTCATCCTTTGGGTTTCTAAACATTTATTTAGTTATTTATTTTTATCTCTTTTGGTTGTGTCAGGTCTTAGTTGCAGGCACATGGGATCTTCGTTGAGGCATGCAGGAGCTTTTCCTCGTGGCATGCAGGCTCTTCGTTTCGCCACTCGGGCTACTCTCTAGTTGTGGCGTGTGGGTTTTCTCTCTCTAGTTGTGGTGCGTGGGCTCCAGAGCTCGTGGGCTCTGTAGTTTGCAGCACGTGGGCTCTCTAGTTGAGTCCTGTGAGCTCAGTAGTTGTGGCGCAGGGGCTTAGTTGCCCTGTGGCCTGTGGGATCTTAGATCCCTGACTAGGGATTGAACCTGTGTCCCCTGCATTGGAAGGGGAATTCTTTACCCCGGACCACCAGGTAAGTCCCTATCCTCTGGGTTTCTAAAAGAGCATCACAAAGCAACATGTTAGATCCTTGCCTTGTGGGAAGTGCAGTCAGAGCCAAGAGGCTTTGTGACTCCATTGGTGGGTCATGTTGAGCTCTGATCAGCTGACTATCTTACAAGGTGGCAATGGCATGTCTTGCTAGGGTTCAGACTACAGAGAGGACCCAAAAGTGGGAAGTCAATTCACAGCAGTGGTGCAAAGTGGAGTTTTGAGATGAAATCAGACAAAGACAAGAGGAAAAAGCTGTGGAGATGAGAAATGACAAATATCCTAAGAGTAACACAGTGAACTGACTCATCTCTGCTGAGGGTTCTGCTGTTGTTCTACATGGATAGGCCAGAATCCATCAGCTCTTCAGATCTAGCTGTGACCTAAACAATGCAATTAACTCATCATAAACACTTGCCCAGCTCTTCGCCTGGTCCCAAACATTTAGCCAGGACATTTCTCACATAGATTTGACATTATGTCCCCCTCTTTGGTAACCCCCCACTGATCCTACAGTTAATTCCTTTTTTCATACCTTCGGTGCTTCTCTCCTGAAATATTTCACTGGTTCTTTTAATGGTCTTCTTGCCCCCAAATCTACAAAACTCAAGTCATTTGATTATGTGACTCATGCCACTTTCCAGTACCCATAGTTGACTGTATCTTCCAACAATCCTTTGGAGTAGGTATTATTCCCATTTTATGCTTGAGGGACTCACTCATGAATTTTTGAATGAAAGGGGAATATTTATTCTCCCTGTGTGTGCTTCCACTGTATTTTTCCCATATTATTGTTACTACATTGTTTTATGTTCTATCCATCCAAATGTCCATCTTCTTTTTTTTTAAAACAAAGTTTGCAAGCAAGTTTAGTGTTATTTATTTATTTATTGGCCATGCCACGTGGCTTGAGGGATCTCAGTTCCTTGACCAGGGATTGAACCTGGGCCACGGCACTGAAAGCCCAGAATGCTAACCACCAGACCACCAGCGAACTCCCAAAACGTCCATCTTCTAAATAAGAACATAAACTCCTTAGGGACTGGGTCTTATTCATCTTTATATCTCTGGTGCCTAGAACACAGTGAATGCTATTTAAAATTTTGAATGACTATGTAAAAACATGCATGGATGAATGAATTAAAATCAATAGTGTCGGTGGTTCTATAGTCCTTTAAAGGGCAGGAGAGTGGATGTGCATTATTTCCTGTAGTATGTTTTATAAAATTCTAGTTTAATGAGATAATCTATGGCAAACTAAAAGCTCTTGAGTCCAACAAGATTGTAAAATTTGAAGAATCTCCTCCAGAATATTCTCCAATCGAATCCAAGAAGTCACAAAGCAGAGACATTAAAAACATTTTTTTGTTGGGATTTCCCTGCTGGCCCAGTGGTTAAGACTTCATGCTTCCAATGCAGGGGCATGGGTTTGATCCCTGATTCCGCATGCTGCATGGCCAAAAAAAATTTTTTTTGTTGAATGAAAGGTTTTCCAAGTTCACTGGACTACAGATACCTCCTTCTCTTCTTCCTCCTCTTTCTTTTCTCCCTCCTGCCTTCGCCTTCTCCTTCTTCTCCTTTCCTTTTTACATAAGAGGAATTAACATCCCTCCAAAATAATCACTATACAAATATAAATTAAGAATCATAGACCCAAAATGATACCTCTTCTGAGTACTTTAGATACTGTCTGTAGGCAGAGACCTCTCCAGGAGGTATCTTCAAACTGAGATTCCATATGTCTAGACAGAAGACACCTCAGTGGTTCAGAGGTTTGGTCTTGTGACAGCCCTACTCTGAATCATTTGTCATGTTCTTGAGAGTCTAATATAAGCTTTGATAGCGTACCTTTTTCCAATGGTTGGAAGATTCCAGAGAATGTTAAAAACAACAGAGCTGAAGGATTAGGTATGCAGGTGAGGCACAGTCTTGGTAGCTGCATCAAACACTAGGAATGTTTTATTGGAGAAGCGAGGCATGCACAAAGCTCTGTGCATTTTCTAGTCTGAACAAAACTGAAGAAATCACAAGTCAGTTCTCAGCACTGACTCACAGTCCCTAAAATGGTGAGGATGGAAAATCACTGCTCTGAGTAGAAACAAAATGAAATATTTCTGAACACCTTTCCCTGACAGGTTTAAAAAAGCAAAGGAAGCAAAGGAAGGGGGTTGCTGGCTGTGAAAAGTCTTGGATGAATGTATTGAGAGCAGTTATTTTAGTGGTGCTGGTGATAAAAATTAAATGGGGACCTTATGGGAGATGAACGTTTCATAGGAATGTGTTGGGACAAATGCAGGTTTTTAGAGGCACTCTCAGAAGCTGGGCAAAGGTGGCAAAAAATACAAAGTCAGAAGAGGGACAGGGTGAGAGGAGGAGGGAGACCAGAAAAGACACACTTTGCAAAAGCAGAGGAGATCACATTTAAGGATATCTGGGACAGACAGCCTGTAAAATACTCAATTCTAGCAAAACAAGGGGGCAGGAGTTAGATAAGAAGGAGGAATCAAGGGAAGGAGAAAGAAGGAAGAAAGACAAAAGGAGGAAGAGGGATAGAGAGGAGAGAATTCAGAAAGAACATAAGGTAGAGAGCAGAGAGAGAGGAAGGCATGAGTGTGTATCACTGCAAATTAATAAGACACTGCTTAATAAAACTGCAGAGACCCTGGGGGGTCACACGAACCTGGGTTAGGAATCAACCTCTGCTATTTAGTAATTGTAGACCTTAAACAAATACATAAATTCTCTGAATATTTGTTTCTGTTTTTTTTGAAATGGGGATAGGAATATCTATCTCACTGAGTCATTTTATTATTTAAATTAAATAATGTTCATGAACGGTCTAGTACCAAGCCTACTGTATTGTTAGCATTCACGCATAGTTACTTTAAAAAAATTAGTAACATAAGTATCTAGGCAAAAAGTGGAGAAGGTCCATTTCCTTACCATAATGAGTTCTAGGCATATATGTTAGCTTATATTATGATTATTTTTAGTAAAATAATGTCATCATTAATTATTTCAGACAAAGATAATCTTTTGCCTTGTGCCTGTGTATATGATATTCTGTAGAACCTTAATCCTGTTGGTAGTTCATGAAGAGGCTCATTGATTATATCATCTTTAACTAAATCTGAGTAATGGTTTCAAGAAACAGAAAAACATTCTGACTAGCCTTGGCCAAGGGGATTGTAAGTATGATAGAGGGTTGGGCAAGGAACTGAAGTTCAACAAGGGCTGCTAGGTCTCTCAATGGTCCAGAACCAGACACTAAGAGGACCTCCAGACAGAGCAGGTTTTACTCTGAGTGGGTACAGTTTCTCACTGTGTCTGCTTTTCTTTAAACACACCAACCCTCTCTACCTCCAGATGCAAGTGGACTGAACTCTACTGCTCTGTCTTGGAGATGGCCATAGTTCCCTAATGTTTATAAGCACCTTTCACAAAAGAGTCCCAGTTTGATGGTGTCCCAATTTCCTACCTTCAGGACAGAGAATATGATCTTCCCAGCAAGAAGAAGGAAACTTGCATCATTTAAAAAACTTGCATCATTTAAAAAACTCCATTAAAAAGTGGAGGGCGTAGGGAAAAGTTCTTGGGAATGAGTCAGATCTCTGAAAAAAAAACTGTTTGCTCTGAGTTTTTGGTGCGTCATTATACCTATTTGTGTATTAAAGACATCCAAGCATCTACACAGAAATCTGTTCAGCATTGTTTAACTCAGCCTTTATAAAACTTCTTTTATCCACAGCCTTTTATTAACATGAGAACAAATGATGGAGCTGTACGGGATTTCACAGGACATGTGGGATTTTAGAGCCAAGCAGTAGGAGGCATAGAAACCTTAAACATAGATGGGCCATAATGATCAGTGGTTCTACGTGGTCCCATTTCACAAGTGAGGAGAACTGAGACTCAGAGAATGAAAATATCGTAGGTCGCATAGCTAGGGTGTGGCAAACTGGTACCCAATTCTCTGAATCCCCAGTTTAGTACTGTTCTTTCACAGCCTGCTGATCCCCAAGGGCTGCTATTGTTGACGTATTATCAGTTAATCTTTGAAGCTGGCTGCCACCTGAACCCCTAACCCATTAAGCCCTCAGGATTGGCATGTTGAGATTGGATTTTTAAAAAGGAGCCAATGGAAAAAAATCACATTTAATTCACTTGGCTGGGGCACAGCTATTCTATGAAGTGAAGGATGCCTGGAGAATGAACCCAGTATGATGCTCTTCCAGACTACAATGTCTTCAGCTACTCTATTCATTAAAACATTTTTAATTTCTCTGAGACAAGTTGGTAGCAATTATCAATCACCAGTGACGTTTTATTGGATGGATTCAGAGATGAGCAAGTGAAAAGTACTAGAATGTGGCTGAACTCACTACCCAGACCACCCTCTTCTCCCAATCAGCCCACCCCTATATATAAACATTTCAATATCCTGGCTTCTTAATTTTGTTGTGAGTTTTGATCATAAATCTTTAAATAAATACGCTTCAAGATAAGCCAGTAAAAGGCAATTAGATGTTTCATTTGCAGCCAAAGTATAGTTATTTTGCAGAATTTGGCTGTTTAGCAGAAGACGTTTTGAGATATAAGATTAAGATAACAAAGAAATTAGTCTGTACATGCTCAATTACTTCACGTGATGCTTTGCCTGGATCCTGCTACCTTCAACTTTTCTTTACTCTGTTGCATGATTTGGCTCTCAAAAATACATGCTTGACCACATAAAAAGTATTGGGACCATCTAGCCTCATTGTAGAAGGGCTCATGAATGTTATTTCAGTCATTTGTAAGACTAAACAGAAAGTTGGTTTTACTGGGATCTAGCTCTGATATGTCTTGCTTTTAGTAATTGGGCTTCTGCTTTATTTTTCTGATTGGATGTCCATCTTATATTTAAATTTGAATAATTCAATTACATTTTTGCTCTTATGTGCCTGAGTCCCAGCTTGTATAACATGCCAGGTAGTGGTGTGGTTCTGCCATTGGAATTAGACACTTGGATTTGAATCTTAAACTAATATTTGCTAGCTTTGTGACCTTGGGCAAGTTACATAACCTAACCTAGACTCAAGTTTTCTTTTTTGAACAACGGGGCTGATTATTTCTACCTTAGAGAAGTTAAAGATAGATGTTTCATATAAAGCACTGTTGTTCTCTCTATATATTTAAAGATGCTAATTACTCATTTCTGTACTATTTTAGGTCTTTGAAATTGGATATTTGTTCATCTTTTTTCCCTCTTTTTCCTCATCATCATACTCCACCTATTCTTTGGTACACCTGTCTACCACCTCCACCTAGACCTCCTGTACCGCAGGGCCACAGATCCTCTGGAAATGGGTTATTTATTCTCCATACTCACTGATATTTGCCTTCCACTTCCTTTCAGTGGAATGAGTCTGTGTCTGCTGACTCCACTGACGATGTCTAAATTTCCAACCTTAAAACCTTCCAATCTGATGGTACCACACAAACCATATGCCATTGTCTGAGAATATAGAAACTGGTTGTCTCATAAAACATATACCAAGATTTTAAGAAAACGGAATCGATAAATATAATGTTTATATTATCTGTGATCCATTTTCAAAATACAGTTACGTATTCAAATCAGGCAATTTATACCTTCTATTCAAGTTTTTCAGCAATTAAATTATTTGAAAAATTCTCCCATGATAAGATCAGGGAGCAGATGCAGGTGCTATACAAGTCACTTCAACAAGTCTTTGAAATAAACAATAAACAGGCAAAATATATGTGGTTGAGAAGTCCAAGATGAAGGTGCTGGCAGATGTGGTGTTTTGTGAGGACCAGCTTCCTGGTTCGCAGATGACTGTCTTTTCCCTGTAACCTTACATGGCACATGGGAGAAAGGATCTCCTTGGAGTCTTTTTTATGAGGGTACTAAGCTCTTTCATAAAGGCTCTGCCCTTATGACCTAAATCACTTCCCAAAGGCCTTACCTTCAAAATACCATCACATTGGGGATTTAGTTTCAACATAAGAATTTTGGGGGGACACAAACAATTGTTCTACAGCATTGTGGAAGTAGTTAACCTCAGGATTGCAAATTAAAGCATTCCCGTTTTGATGAAAACAGGTTACTTTCAAATGCAATCTGAATGGTGTGGTCAACGAAAAATAAAAAAGAAATAGTATAAGACTTTTCAATTTCATACCTATGGGATGGTAGAGGAATGATGCTGGAGGAATGGTAGAATATAAAATAATAATTATTAATTAATGACAGGATACAAGAAAGGAGAATGGCTAAAGATTTTGACCCAGAAGCCTATGATGAGGAGATGAATTTTGTATATGTGATTGAGGACACTATCATACCATGAAGGCATCAATCTCCAAAATAAAACCAATACACAACTGGTATGGTATTGAGTGCTAGAAATATGAAAAGGAGTCAGTATTTGCCTTCATTTTCATAAAGCCTACAGTCTAATGAAGAAGACAAAAATTCAGTTGAAGTAGGAGTGAAGGCAGAGGGATCACAGAGGTCAGAGAAACATGCACTGATAGTAAAGAGGAGGAATCATATCTGGCACACACGATAAGATATGGGAGAGGGTAAATGTCACTGAAGAAAAACAATAAAGGATCAATAGTCATCTTCATAAGATGGCAAGAGGATACTCCAAGAACAGGGGACAATTTTAAGGATAAAGGAAACTTCGGTAAAGATGATAAAACCGAACAAACAAAAAGTTCAATTTTCACTAATTTACAAAAGGCTCTATTGTTCCCAGAGCTTTATTCAAACTATTTGAAACTAACTTCTAGATCAATGCTATGGTAGCAATCCAAGACATGGTGTGGGTTGAAGATATAAATTGCCTCAATAAATGCTGGGGTGGGAGGGGTGAAAACATAGGTTATTAAGGGAAACCATGTCTCTGGAACATAATAGGCAAGGTATTCATGGAGTCAGCTGAGGTCATGGGTACTTTACCCAAATGATCTCACTTAATCCTCACAACAGCCCCATGGCAGATGTGGAAGCTGAACTAAGAAACAAAATAATTCACTCAGAGTTAAGAAATTAATACTAATCAATGGTGAGAGCCAGTCCAGGTCTGCTGGACTCCAAGGTATTTTTCCTGTACAATGATATACCCATGATGTCCCCTAAAATAACTGGAAATATTTAATGAGGGAGAGAGAGCGGGTGGAGAAAGACATAGAGATGAGAGGGAAAGAGAAAACAAGTGATCTTTATTATGGTGTTTATCCTGTAGTTAATTTTTGTAATATTCCTTTTTAGTGTCAGTCCCTCACATCCAGTTGAGCCTCCCAAAGGGAAATGCAACTCATGTTTTTGTTGAGCCTCATGAGGCCTGGCATGTGGTAATATTCAATATATTGATAAAATAAGTAATTAATAAAATAAGTGTAAAGATGTGTATAAATGTGTTATCAGAATTTCTACATATTTTTGACTTGGAATTAAAAATTGTGTCCCTAAAAAAACAAAGAGAGAGAAATCATGTCTATTTTGGAGAATGACCTTTTGAAATATACATCAATAAAGATAGACATGTCATTTTACAAACTATCTCTCAATGTGCCTTGTGGATAATGCCTGGGACATTATAGAAAGATTGGATGTCGTCATAATACGGAGGTTGGTCTTTCACTCCTGGAAGAACCAGTCAGTTATGGTTCCTAATGTGAATTTTTCATCACTGAGCTGAGACTATAATCTTTGATCCACTGAATATTATTCATTAACATACTTCAAGTATTTGATCAACATTGAACAATGCCTGAATGCAAGTCTGAAGTCTTTGAGAATCCATTCTCAGGACACAAGTCCTTCAAGAATAATAGAGCTTTCATCCATACCACTCCTCTTATATTGGTCCTTCAGTGTCACCATGACCTCCACTTTGGTAAATCTAATGAATGAGACTGGAGCAAAACTGTTTGATCTATCAGCATAATTTGACACAGGGGATCGCTCCTCCCTTTTTGATACATGCTCTTCACTTCTCTTCCCGAACATCATACTCTTCTGGTTTCTTCAATGCTCACGGACTCCTTAGTCCTTCTTAGTCTCCTTGGCTAGCTCCGCTTCATCGCACTGACTACTTACGTTCAGTGTATTTCCAGGCTTAGTATTAAACATCTTCTTTGTATCTATTCACTTCCACATGACTTTGAATACCATGTATACTTCATAACTCTCAAAGTCATCCATTTAATTCTGAAAATTAGATTTATGTCTAATAATGTCTACTGAACGTTTCCTTAACTTGGTAACAGTCATCACAAACATGAAAATCCAAAACTGAACTCTTGATCTACTGCTTTTCTACCTCCAAAACTATTCCACTTAGAGGCTTTCTTGTCTCAGTTAATGGTAACTCTATCCCTACCCTCTCAGACCAGAAATCCTGGAGTCATTTTGAGTCTTCTCTTCCTTTCAAACCTCATTTCCAATTTGGTAGCTAATTCTGTTGCTCTTACATTTGAGGTAATATCCAGAATTTAATCACTCCTCACTACCTCCACTGCTACTCTTATGATTCAAGCCACTCTTATCTCTCACCTGGACTATTACAATAGCCTCGTAACTACTTTTTCTCTTTCTACCCTTACCTCCCTTCTCCCCTCAATGCTAAACACGGAATCCAGATTAGTTTTATTCAAATGCAATTCAGATAATGTCACCCCTTTGCTCAAATCCTTCCAACAATTAAGTCTTCATGTCATTAAGAGTGTAATGGCCTACAAGACTCCAGGTGACCTAAGATTCAAACCTCTCTGATCTCAACTCATTTTCCTTACCAGCCACAATGAGCTCCTTGATGTTCATTAAACATCAAGAAACATGTATATCCTGATACACTGAACTTGTTCCCTTTGCCTGGAATATTCTTCTGGATATGTCACACATACTACCTTGATATATTTGCTTAAATCTCACCTCCTCTTTGGTGCCTACCTTGGCCACCATATTTTAAGTTGTATTCATTACTCCCTGAACTCTCCATTCTTATTCCCTACTTTATTTTTTTCTATGGTATTTTTTACCTTCTAATACATTATATACTCTCGTCTATTCTTTTTATTATGGGCCTCCCAATAAAATGCAAATTCTATGAGGACAAAGACTTTGCTTTTTGCACTGTTTTATACCCTGTGCTTAAAACTGTTATTGTAACATCCATAGTGGGAGCTCAATAAATGTTTGTTGAATGAATGAATGAATAATAAATCCTAAAGTTACAGAGTGTGCTAGAGGCAGAAGTAATCTTAGGAATTATCTAAGATAATTTACTTACATTTTTTTACAGATGAAGAATCTGAATCTTTGAGAAATAAACCGACTCATCTGAAATAGGAAATAGTTCTCCTAGTATATAGTTCAGATTATCATTTTTCTTGCCGTGACTACAGAGTCAGGTACACTGCTTGGCTTGAAGCAAGTGCTCAGTGAGTCTCTTTTGAATGAATGGGTCCAGGGTTCTTTCACTACACCATACTAACAGCCTTAACTTGTAATTAGGTGGATCTATGGGAAGTAGTTGGGTGCAACAGATTACTTCCAAAGTTTATTTCAACTATAAATTTCTATTGGATGGGCATTCTAAATAACTTGATAGTTATTATATAATCATACTTTCTTCTCTCCCCCATACTTCTCCTTACTCCCTTTCTAACAGTTGTGCACAACTTCCACCTCCTCTCCTGAAAAGGAATATAAAAATATCTCTCTTTGGACCGTAGAATAAATACCTTCTAAATAAAGTACGAAAATTATGCATTCCTAGGTACCTGGACCAGATTATTGGCCATGGGTGGCACGATTTGGGAGAATTTGAGGTGATTTTAGTTAGCTCATATTTATATACTATTTTAATTCCTAAAATCCCATCTTTAACAAATTATCACATTCTCTTCTTCTTAAGCTTCTCTTTTTAATGCAAAGAAAAAGAAGTTCATTCACTCTTTCATTCAACACATTTTAAAATATCTAATAGTCTTTATGTGATAACATTGACCATAACAGACACAGCATTGTCTTCATGAAGTTTACAGCCCAGAGAAAGGCAGATATTAATAAAATAATTACACAAAACATTACTAATTTAAAACTGTGGTAAGTGACTTAGTGAAAATTACAGGTTGCCATGAGAATATAGAACTACTCTAGGAGTGAAATGGGTCATGAAAAAGCCACAATGAAGCTAAGACATGAAAGATAAAGAACATTAACTAGGAAGGTTTTTTTCTTAACATCTTTATTGGACTATAGTTGCTTTGCAATGGTGTGCTAAGTTTCTGCTTTATAACAAAGTGAATCAGTTATACATATACATATATCCCCATATCACCTCCCTCTTGCATCTCCCTCCCACCCTCCCTATCCCACCCCTCTAGATGGTCACAAAGCACCGAGCTGACCTCCCTGTGCTATGCAGCTGCTTCCCACTAGCTACCTATTTTACATTTGGTAGTGTATATATGTCCATGCCACTCTCTCACTTCGTCCCAGCTTACCATTCCCCTCCCTGTGTCCTCAAGTCCATTCTCTATGTATGCGTCTTTATTCCTGTCCTGCCCCTTGGTTCTTCAGAACCTTTTTCTTATTTTTGTTAGATTCCATATATATGTGTTAGCATACAGTATTCATTTTTCTCATTCTGACTTATTTCACTCTGTATGACAGACTCTAGGTCCATCCACCTCACTACAATAACTCAATTTCATTTCTTTTTATGGCTGAGTAATTTTCCATTGTATATATGTGCCATGTCCTCTTTATCCATTCATTTGTTGATGGACACTTAGGCTGCTTCCATGCCCTGGCTATTGTAAATACTGCTGCAATGAACACTGTGGTACAAGATTCTTTTTGAATTATGGATTTCTAAGGGTATATGCCCAGTAGTGGGATTGCTGGGTCGTATGGTAGTTCTATTTTTACTTTTTCAAGGAACCTCCATACTGTTCCCTGTGGTGGCTGTATCAATTTACATTGCCATCAACAGTGCAAGAGGGTTCCTTTTTATCTACACCCTCTCCAGCATTTACTATTTGTAGACTTTTTGATGATGGCCATTCTGATTAGTGTGAGGTGATACCTCACTGTAGTTTTCACTTGCATTTCTCTAATGATTAGTGATGCTAGCATCCTTTCATGTGTTTGTTGGCAATCTGTATATCTTCTATGGAGAAATGTCTGTTTAGGTCTTCTGCCCATTTTTGGATTGGGTTGTTTGTTTTTCTGATATTGAGCTGAATGAGCTGCTTCTACATTTTGGAGATTAATCATTGTCAGTTGCTTTGTTTGCAAATATTTTCTCCCTTTCAGAGGGTCGTCTTTTCATCTTGTTTATGGTTTCATTTGCTGTGTAAAAGCTTTTAAGTTTCATTAGGTCCCATTTGTTTATTTTTGTTTTTATTTCCATTTCTCTAGGAGGTGGGTCAAAAAGGATCTTGCTGTGATTTATGTCATAGAGTGTTCTGCCTATGTTTTCCTCTAAGAGTATTATAGTGTCTGGCGTTATATTTAGGTCTTTATTCCATTTTGAGTTTATTTTTGTGTATGGTTTTCAGGAGTGTTCTAATTTCATACTTTTACTTGTATCTGTCCAATTTTCCCAGCACCACTTATTGAAGAGGCTGTCTTTTTTCCATTGTATATTCTTGCCTCATTTATCAAAGATAACGTGACCATACGTGCGTGTTTTTTTCTCTGGGCTTTCTATCCTGTTCCATTGATCTATATATCGCTTTTGCGCCAGTACCATACTGTCTTGATTACTGTAGCTTTGTAGTACAATCTGAAGTCACGGAGCCTGATTCCTCCAGCTCTGTTTTTCTTTCTCAAGATTGCTTTGGCTATTTGGAGTCTTTTGTGTTTCCATACAAATTGTGAAATTTTTTGTTCTAGTTCTGTGAAAAATGCCATTGATAGTTTGATAGGGATGGCATTGAATGTGTAGATTGCTTTGGGTAATATAGTCATTTTCACAATGTTGATGCTTCTAATCCAAGAACATGGTAATCTCTCCATCTGTTTGTATCATCTTTAATTTCTTTCATCAGTGTCCTATAGTTCTCTGCATACAGTTCTATGGTCTCTTTAGGTAGGTTTATTCCTGGGTATTTTATTCTTTTTGTTGCAATGGTAAATGGGAGTGTTTCCTTAATTTCTCTTTCAGATTTTTCATCATTCATGTATAGGAATGCAAGAGATTTCTGTGCATTAATTTTGTATCCTGCTACTTTACCAAATTCATTGATTAGCTCTAGTAGTTTTCTGGTAGAATCTTTAGGATTCTCTATGTATAGTATCAGTCATCTGCAAACAGTGACGGTTTTACTTCTTTTCTGATTTGAATTCCTTTCATTTCTTTTTCTTCTCTGATTGCTGTGGCTAAAACTTCCAAAACTATGTTGAATAATAGCAGTGAGAGTGGGCAAGCTTGTCTTGTTCCTGATCTTAGTGGAAATGGTTTCAGTTTTTCACCATTGACAACGATGTTGGCTGTGGGTTTGTCATATGGCCTTTATTATGTTGAGGTAAGTTCTCTCTACACCTACTTTCTGGAGGGTTTTTATCATAAATGGGTGTTGAATTTTGTCAAAAGCTTTTTCTGCATCTATTGATATGATCATATGGTTTCTCTCCTTCAATTTGCTAATATGGTTTAACACATTGATTGATTTGCGTGTATTGAAGAATCCTTACATTTCAGGGATAAACCCCCACTTGATCATGGTGCACGATCCTTTTAATGTGCTGTTGGATTCTGTTTGCTACTATTTTGTTGAAGATTTTTGCATCTATGTTCATCAGTGATATTGGCCTGTAGCTCTTTTTTGTGACATCTTTGTCTGGTTTTGGTATCAGGGTGATGGTGGCCCTGTAGAATGAGTTTGGGAGTGTTCCTCCCTCTGCTATATTTTGCACGAGTTTGAAAAGGATAGGTGCTAGTTCTTCTTGAAATGTTTCTTAGAATTTGCCTGTGAAGCCATCTGGTCCAGGACTTTTGTTTGTTTCAAAATTTTTATCAGGTTCAATTTCAGTGCTTGTGATTGGTCTATTTATATTTTCTATTGCTTCCTGGTTCAGTCTCGGAAGGTTGTGCTTTTCTAAGGTTCGTCTGTTTCTTCCAAGATGTCCATTTTATTGGTTTATAGTTGCTTGTAGTAATCTCTCATGATCCTTTGTATTTCTGCAGTGTCAGTTGTTATTTCTACTTTTTCATTTCTAATTCTGTTGATTTGAGTCTTCTCCCTTTTTTTCTTGATGAGTCTGGCTAATGGTTTATCAATTTTGTTAATCTTCTCAAGGAACCAGCTTTTAGTTTTATTGATCTTTGCTATTGTTTCTTTCATTTCTTATTCATTTATTTGTGATCTGATCTTTATGATTTCTCTCCTTCTGCTAACTTTGGGGTTTTTTTGTTCTTCTTTCTCTAATTGCTTTAGGTGTAAGATTAGGTTGTTTATTTGAGATGTTTCTTGTTTCTTGAAGTAGGATTGTACTGCTATAAACTTCCCTCTAAGAACTGCTTTTGCTGCATCCCATAGATTTTGGGTTGTCGTGTTTTCATTGTTATTTGTTTCTAGGTATTTTTTGATTTCTTATTTGATTTCTTCAGTGATCTCTTGGTTTTTAAGTAGTGTATTGTGTAGCCTCCATGTGTTTGTATTTTTTTACAGATTTTTTCCTGTAATTGATTTGTAGTCTCATAGCGTTGTGGTCAGAAAAGATACTTGATATGATTTCAATTTTCTTAAATTTACCAAGGCTAGATTTGTGACCCAAGATATGATCTATCCTGGAGCAAGTTCCATGAGCACTTGAGAAGAAAGTGTATTCTGTTGTTTTTGGATGGAATGTCCTATAAATATCAATTAAGTCCATCTTGTTTAATGTGTCATTTAAAGCTTGTTTTTCCTTATTTATTTTCATTTTGGATGATCTGTTGATTGGTGAAAGTGGGGTGTTAAAGTCTCCTAGTATGATTGTGTTACTGTCAATTTCCCCTTCTATGGCTGTTATCACTGGCCTTATGTATTGAGGTGCTCCTATGTTGTAAATATTTACAATTATTATATGTTCTTCTTGGCTTGATCCCTTCATCATTATGTTGTGTCCTTCTTTGTCCCTTGTAATATTTTTTATTTTAAAGTCTATTTCGTCTGATATGAGAATTGTTACTCCAGCTTTCTTTTGATTTCCTTTTGCATGGAGTATCTTTTTCGATCCCCTAACTTTCAGTGTGTATGTGTCCCTAGGTCTGAAGTGCATCTGTTGTAGACAGCATATATACAGCTCTTGTTTTTGTATCCATTTAGCCAGTCTATGTCTTTTGGTTTGAGCATTTTATCCATTTTCATTTAATGTAATTATTGATATGTATGTTCCTATTACCATTTTCCTAATTGTTTTGGGTTTGTTATTGTAGGTCTTTTCCTTCTCTTGTGTTTCCTTCCTAGAGAAGTTCCTTTAGCATTTGTTGTAAACTGGTTTGGTGGTACTGTATTCTCTTAGCTTTTGCTTGTTGTAAAGGTTTTAATTTTTCTGTTGAATCTGAATGAGATCCTTGCTGGGTAGAGTAATACTGGTTGTAAGTTTTTCTCTTTCATCACTTTAAATATGTCCTGCCACTCCCTTCTGGCTTGCAGACTTTCTGCTGAAAGATCACCTGTTAACCTCATGAGGATTCCCTTGTGTGTTATTTGTTGTTTAGGAATCCGCTCTTCTCGTGCACCCAGAAACAATGGTCTCTTGACTGTTAGGCAGTTCCAGATTTTTTCCTGGACTCCCTCCCGGCTAGCTGTGGCGCACTAGCCCCCTTCATGCTGTGTTCACGCAGCCAACCCCCATCCTCTCCCTGGGGTCTGACGTCCAAAGCCCGAGCCTCAGCTCCCAGTCCCCGCCCATCCCGGCGGGTGAGCAGACAAGCCTCTCGGGCTGGTGAGTGCTGGTCGGCACCAATCCTCTGTGCGAGAATCTCTCCGCTTTGCCCTCTGCACTCCTGTTGCTGTGCTCTCCTCCGTGGCTCTGAAGCTTCCCCCCCGCCCATCCCCCATCTCCTCCCGCGAAGGGGCTTCCTAGTGTGTGGAAACTTTTCCTCCTTCACAGCTCCCTCCCACTGGTGCAGGTCCTGTCTCTATCCTTTTGTGTCCAGTTTTCCTTTTTTCTTTTGCCCTACACAGTTACGTGAGTAGTTTCTTGCCTTTTGGGATGTCTGAGGTGCTCTGCCAGTGTTCAGTAGGTGTTCTGTAGGAGTTGTTCCACATGTAGATGTACTTTTGATGCATTTGTGGGGAGGATGGTGATCTCCACGTCTTACTCCTCAGCCATCTTGAAAGTCCTCCCAACTAGGAAGTTTTTAGGAGTGGGAAATTCTTCCAGGTGGAGGTGGACACCTATGCAAATATTCTGAGGGTAAGTGATGGGGAGGTGACAGCTTGGCTCAAATGAAAACCAATTACCAATTTTTTGGAAAAGAACAGAACAGATTGAAGACAAGGTTGCATATGTAACACGGTCTAGATTTTCAGTCTGTAAGAGTAATGGGGAGGTTTTGAGATGGGAAAGAGTTGGTCTTCCAAATTAAATTATGTACATGAATATTTAAGTGATTTAGGTTTTCAGATAGAAAGACTTGTAAACAAGATGAGTTGTTAGTGGCTAAAATGAGAAACTGTTTTTGAACATTGATTTTATCTGCTTCAAAATTTCCCCAGATACCATTCCAAGTCTGTGTATACACTGGTATTTTTTAGCATTGCCACAACATATGCACTCATCTTATGACTTTTTTTCCCTCCTTTTATAGAATCTCAGTTTAAACAGATTTCCCTGTCATTGTTTTCCAGAAAGGCCTCCTAGTGTTTGAGCTTAAAAAAATGAGTTCAATCTTAGTTCAGCTTGAGGTTTCTGCACTAGTTCAAGTCAGGTCTTGATTTGCCTGAACCAGTTTCTTTTCCTTGGGCAATATTAGTCTTGCCTCGATCTGTTCTTTAGATGAAATAGAGTTGATAGTTTCAATTTCACAAGAACTCATATTAGAAGCTATTTCTCTTTTAAATAATAACAGAATTCCAGGCAAAGATGGTCAGGTGGCAAAGTTTCATACAGCTGTGAATGATAGGCTAGTACTGGAATTGATTCAAATGTTTCATTATTCGTTGGGAGAAGGTTGTCTGGAGGCTTCACACAAGAAGAGACTTTATTGATTTTTATTATTCAGGGAAGGTAATAATTTTGATATAAAAAAAACAAGCTCCAATTCCTCTGTTAAGCAATAATGACAAAATGTTTATCCAAATAATGCTAGCAACTGAGAAATCGAAGGGTCCAAAGAGACCCTCTTCTTTATTTCATGTCATCAATCTTGTGGTCTCCAAACCTGCAGGGAGTGTCCCAGTAACACAGGTTGCACTGAAGTTGTTTTTTTTTTTTTTTTTTCAGACGCGCAGGCTCAGTGGCCATGGCTCACGGGCCTAGCCACTCCGCGGCATGTGGGATCTTCCCAGACCGGGGCACGAACCCGTGTCCCCTGCATTGGCAGGCAGACTCTCAACCACTGTGCCATCAGGGAAGCCCTGAAGTTATTTTTGAAGTTGAGAAAAGATACACCAATTTCTTTTTTTTTTTTGTATTTATGTCAGTATCAGACTAATATCTTTGACAGAGTACACTGTAATAACAAGCGCAGTAACTTCAGACATCGGCCTATATTTTTAAGGACTCTTGTGGTCCTATAGCAAAGGTAGGTCATAACCATATGAGGTCCAAGGTACGAAAAGATTAATATATATTATATATTGCGAGTGAACAAAAGCAAATGGAATTTACAGAGGGATTAAGAATAGATAAAAGATGGAACAATAATGTAACGAATAATCCAAAGTACTCAGAGGCAGCCTCTTGTAAAGAAAAGAACATTTGCTGAGTGCACTGAGGACACCTAAGTTTTAGGTCTACTCCTGCTTCTAAATAGCAATGTGTTTTTGGGAAAACTACTTTGTCTTTTCAGGTTTCAGTTTCGGCAACTGTAAAATGGAGTCAATAAAAAAAATATGTCTGAAGCCCTGTCCCAGATCTATGATTTTACAAAGATCATTGAGAAAATGATGGGAGGGTTTGGGAGCTATGACTGTAATTGGCTAGAGGGAAATTGGAAGAAGTAATGAAAAAGGAAACATCAGTATATTTCCCAGTAATAAGAGGAGAAGGAAGTGAAATGAGGGAATCAGAAGGCTAACTAGGAGGATGGATGGAGTTTGCAGTTATACAAGAATTAAGGTTGATTTACACATTTACACATTGATGCAGTATGGCTAGAAGTCTAAAGAAAAGGCATCAGCAGAATTGGTGTCTTTCTGCTTTCCTCTCATGAGTTTTCAATCAGATTTGTACACCATATATTCTTCCCCCCACTCCATATTTATGGAACATTCAATACAGTACAATGTGCCAAGTCCTTATCCCATGTAATCTTGAAACATAAGTATTAATATCCTCACTTTATACATGGATATGTGAAATGCTAAGGAATTAAACTTGTGATAGAGCTGAAATGTCAATGCATATGCTATGAACAAATCCATAATTCTTTCCAGAACCAGGCAAGGAATACTTTATCCCCCCTTGCTGGTCTGTACCCATGGGAAATGCTATGGACCATCTAGATCACTGGCTACTTTAGGCATGCAATCAGGAAGTCTTCAGTGAAAGATATATAAATCTGCATCGGATAATAGCAGAGATCATAAGAAACATTTAAGCAACTTTATCTTATACTGTACCCATTGATTTCTTAAATAAATTTTCCTATGCTAACTTTCCTGTGAAGGTTATAGGAAACTGATAGTGGAAAACCCCCAAAGGAGACTTTCTTAGTAATAAAGGGGGGGCATGAGTTAATGATCTTCATTGCAGATATGGTAGTGGGACTGGAAGAGAGGTGAGATATAGGGCATACAGGTTAAAGATGATTGAACGGAATTTAGTGGTTGATTGGATAAGAACAAATGAGGGAGAGGGAAAGTCAACAGGATTTTTTGACTTGGAAAGTGGGAAAGATAGTACTTATAAACAGGAGGAATTCAGTGGTGTAGGGAGAGATCCTTTCCTTTACTACCCATTCTGCCTTATAAGCTGTTCATGCTTACATGCTAGTTTCAGCTCGTGATGATACATATGTCACCACTTTTCACTTTTCTGAATAAATCGAGTCCAGCCCTGCTCCAGACCACATTCCTGGCTTGGCCTGATTCACAAGCTCATTGAACCCAGAGAGTTACCCTAAAGCCTCACTTTCCTTTACTTGTTTAAAAATGCAAGCAAAGGAGGTTATCCACTGACAATTGAGTTGGGTCTGTACCTGTCAGAGTGAAATAGAGGTTGGCAATTATCCCAGAAATGTCTTTGTAGACCATCAACCTAAAAAAAGTAGACCCTTAAATTTTACTTAAGTAATTTGAGTAAAATAAGATTTTTACTCACATGATTTAAGCCTTTGCAGCACACTTAAGAATGCATTTCCCCCTGTTCTTTAGTTTTCTGTATATTATATGAGATAATCTCTTCTGTGAGGGCTTTCATAGACTACTTCCTGAGACTATCAGTCTTTAATCACTTGAGACTAGGCAAGTGTGAACAAGTTTAGTCATTTCTCCAAGGTTTCAGAGGATGTTCCCAGACTCCAAGTATTAGAATACGACCTTGCCTCCCAAGAAAGTGACTAGAATTCCCTGTAGTTAATATTGATACATTACATAAGAAAAGCACCTGGCTCTGTTCATTCCTTATTATTCTGAAGAGTGACAATGCCCAAGGATTGAAAGAAAGACTCCCATTATCATTGGACATTGACATGACGTCAAGGACTTATAGTAGGTAACAGTTTAAAGGAAGAGGAAAGGGAATAAGGAAAATCATAATAATATGGGTTCATGTGATTTGGGAGAATGAAAACAGTTTAAATTATTAAACTGTCAAGTTGTCAGGATAGAGACAAACTCAAGTCTGGAGCTGAATCCCTTTGTGGCCCTTGCCCAGAGAGTGGAGAGCACAGAAGGAAGGGGGGAAAGAGGTGGTTTTAAAATTCAAATGCTTCCTGTCCTGAGTGTGCCTTTCTATCATAATTCCCCAAAAGTCTGATAGCTAGTCTGTCTCTTTGAATTATAGATGTATTTACTTATTCTGAGAGCAGTCCTCAGGGAGAAGAACTATACAAGATTGGAAGCATGTTCTGGAAGAGAAGAGGAAAGGAAGACATCATGGCAGTGAAGAACGTTAGAAAAAAAAAAAGGTTGTTTTTTAGGTTGGCTTCTTCTCCAGAATAAGGAAAGAAGTATTCCTTTAAATGCCATGGGTTCATGACATACAGCCCCAAAGTTATACTCCCACACCAGTACATGTTATAAAATGCATTTTGAAAATCTTGGAAACTAAAACCTAGCCACAGCAGGAGGCTTATTTAAGACCACAAAGCAGTCTATACAATAGGAAATATAGATGTATATACACTAATTCATATATATATATATATATACATATATATATATACATATAATATGTGTAGATAGATGGATACCTCTTTATACTGATATATTGTATAATAGCACTTTCAGGGAACAGGACAGTGCTCTAACCACCAAACTGCTACCATGACAGCCTCCCCTACCACAAAGTATTTGGGATTCTGAAGACTTTTTCTGTGTGTCGGGAGTTGGAATACATGTATATCTGGAGAATCATCTTGAGAATTTGTGAAAAACTTTCTCCCTTCCAATCAAATAAGAGAAAAAGAGAGGATGGGGAGAAAAAGTAATTTGATGTTTAGAGTGACACCAAGATCATGGCAATGTAGTCTTTGTACCTTGTTTAAAACTTACCGTGAATGATCCTTTCTCTAAACCTTGTCATGTTTTTCCTCTTGGAATGATCTCTCCTCTCTTATTTGCCTGACCAATTGCTCCACCTAAAATGAATGAATGAATGAGTAAAGCAGTTAATGTTGTGAAATTATTTGCCATATTTGAGTATCATGTCTTAAGTGACTAAGAAACACAACATATAAACTAAATATCAGGCATTATAGAATTTTTTTTTTACCTTGACAAAGCTGTTTCAAAAAGGAAGGCACATCTCTTGTGTGTGTGTGTATGTGTGTGTGTGTGTTTCCTGGAACATTTCCCCACGTTAACACAGCAAACATATGGGTACATCTCATTGTATATGAACACCCATTCAACACACGAATGTTAAGTCTTGAAACTGACATAAGTGTTAGTGAGTTTATGTCTATGGGTCTGAGTTTCTGTATTTCTCTTCACAGTTTTCATAGCAATAGATTTGCACCAGGATAATCAGATCATCTCCCTTTTTATTCTTTGATTGTTTGCTGTATGCTGCTTTTCATCCTTGTGTTATCTCTTGATGGTGGAAATGTAATTACCTGTCTTGTATTATTGTCAAATTGTAGTCACAAAAGTTTTATCAAACTGCAGCCTCAACCACTGAAGTTTAAACATGAGAATAATTTTTTTTTCAACTAGAGGTGGTTGGCTCTCTTTTTGATTTATTTATATAATATTTTCTAGCTTTATTGAGATATAGTTGACCTATAACGTATAGGTTTAATTAAGGTGTACAGCCTGATGAGCTGATATATGTATATATTGGGAAATGATGACCACAATGAGGTTGGTTAATATATCCATCACCTCAAATAGTTACAGTTTTTGGTTTGTGAGTGGTGAGAACTTTCAACATCTAGTCTCTTAGTAACTTTCAAATATACAATATAGTATTGTTACTATGGCTACTAGATTGTATATAACATCCCCAGAACGTATTCATCTTATACCTGCAAGTTTACACCCTTGGACCTTGGACAACTTTCACCCATTTACTACCTCCCCCTTACACACGTGCACTGGGAAACCACCAACCTGATCTCTATTTTTGTGAGTTTGGTTTTTTTAGATTCCACAATTAAGTGAGATCAGACAGTATTTGTCTTTCTCTGTCTGACTTATTTCACTTGGCATAATGACCTCAAGATGCGCTCATGTTGTTATACAGGGAAGGATTCCCTTCTTTTTAGGGCTGAACAATAACCCATTGTATGTATCTTATATACATACAATGGATATAGATAGATATATGTTGTTTTCCCAATTTTGTTTAGTTGACTCTGTGTTCTTGTAGTTCACTCAACTCCTTTAATAGAATTATTCTGAATTCTTTGTCAGACAGTTCATAGATCTCCATTTCTTTAGGGTCACTGGTGTCATCTTTGCCTGATTCTTCATGATCTTTGATTCCTTGCATTGGTAATCTGTACATTTGAGTAAGCAGTCACTTCTTCAAGATTATACAGGTTTGCTTCAGCAGGGAAAGACCTTCAAAAGTCAGCTCAACTTGAGGTACTGCACAGGTCAGCTGTTGGCCTCCATGGGCAGACAGTATCCCTATTTGGTCAAGGCCACTGCTCAGGCTCTGAGGTCAGGGGTAGGCTGGACTCCGCAGCTAGGCTGGTTTCTGAGGCTGCCCAGGGTCACTGTTCAGGCTCCCTGCTTATGCAGGGCCAGTGGCTGCACTTAACACTTGGGCAGGGCTGCTGACTGCTGTGGGATGGGCTCCGTGGGTGTCCACATTCTCTGGCCAGGCTTCCTGGTCAGGCAGGACTGAATGCTGTACTAAGCAATAGGACAGGGCTGTGAATTAGCTTCTTTGCCCAGGCAGGGCCATAGAACAGGCTCCATGGCTTGTATATCTTGTTGGCTAAGGACCCAAGATGGCAAAACTGCCAACTGAGCTCCCTGGTTAGACAGAACTTCCAGGTCAGCCCTGCAGGTGGGCAGAGCTGCTGACAAGGATCTCTGCTTGGTTGCTGCTATAAGCAGGAATGCTGTCTGCCAAGATCTGAGCACTGGTTGCTGTAAGACCTGGCCCTCTGCTCTGCCTCTATCTGATCCCCAGTGGTCATGTCCTACAGATTCCCCTAGTGAGCCCTGTGAGGTGAGACGGTGGGTCTCCTGAGAAGTGTCCCACAATGCTGGGGGAGCTGGATGTCCACCTTAGTCTCTCTTTTTTCCCACTGGAGAAACCATAAGCCCAGAGGGGCCCTCTCAATGTGGTGCTCTTCCAGCTGGGGAAGGGACAATGCTGTCAGTGTAGCTGTTCCTCTTACCCTTCTAATGTGGTCCTTCTAAGTCTCTGTGGTCCAGGAGGTGCTCCAGATTTACCCCCCAATTCTGAGATTTTCACAGTGGTGTCTTGTCTATGGATAATTGCTAGTTGCCCTTCTTGTGAAGGGGATCAAAGTCAGGAAAAACCTATGTTGCCATCTTGATGACATCACTCCAGATCTCTTTTTAAAAATAATATTCTCTCTCCCTCCTTTCCTTCCTTTCCTTGTCTCTATCACTTTGATTCATTTTTTCTGTTTTTTACTCTATCTCTTATTCCTTCTGTGACCTTTTCTGTTTCTCCTCATCTATTCTCAATACATTTTTCTTTTATTGTCTTTTGTATAAGACGTAAGAATTATAGCTAGTTTTTTTTCACTTGTTTGTCTCTTTCTAATACATACAGACACTTTGAAAGACAATATTTTGCATCTGAAAACCAAGCCCAACACCTTCCAATGATTAGTTTCCAATAAGTGTTGATTAAATGGCATTCCTGAGGTCAGAAGATCAAATTAGGCAACTAGTTCTGATAGTGTGTGAAATTTTTGAGCTGTGGTCCAGCTCATATTACTCTGAGCTGGTCATGCAAAATTATCTTCAATCCATTTGAAACATAATTTTTTAAGTTTTGGCATTTGCACATGGTTTTCCCTGTCTCTGGAATACCCCACTTTCAGTTTTCACCGCACCTCCAGCTTTGCCTATCTAACTCCCATCCTTTCCTAAGGTTTCAAAATAGATGTTATCTTTTCCAGACAGTCTTCTCCACTTTGTCTAAATCCTCATTACAGTAAAAAAAAAAACAAAAACAAAAACCTGCTTGGTGCTCATATAATATTCTGAACCTTTATCATCACAGTCTGTGAACAAAACACTGTGCTATTATGTTCTTTTCACTTGTCCTTATTTCCTATAAGGGAGTAAACTTCCTGTAAATGTGGGTGTCAAAGAGGTGGTGGTGATTGTATTTGTTTGCTCACAAAATAAGTCAAAAATGTATCACACATTTGGCCTATAGAGAGCTTAACTATATCTGCAAGACACATGAATAATTGTTAAATTACCAATGGTTGTGAATAGGCTGCTTACCTCTCTATCTGAAAATATACATCAGACCAGATGCAAAATGATCTCTCTGATTGTTCTACTCTCATTCATCTGCCTTCAGATGAGATTTCTTGTATTAATAAAGTATTATTTAGTTAGTCCATAGAGATTATACATAAGCCTGGATATACTTATGGAAGTGAGTCCTGCATGCGAGTATCATCTGTCAGGTACATATTTTTGAAAAAGAATTAAGAACTGTTAGATTACACAATGTGGTGGAAGTGTTTGATAGACATTGAAATCTCTATACATGGACAGGAATGTGGTTAGTGCTATATGTTGTGAGGCCAAGTGACTAAGATTTTCTAAAATGTGGCTGGGAAGCACAGATTTTCTAAAATGTGGCTGGGGTTTTAGGGCTGATACACAGAATATTCTTAAATAAAGGCTTCATACAATTTATAAAACTGCCTATTATTACTGAAATTTTAATGCTTACCCTACAGAGGACTGCCAACCATATATATATATACACATATATATATGTATATATATATACACACACACACATATATAATATATGGGAACTGACACTTATAAGCATACAGGTATTATTTTTTGATATTTTAGATAAAGATTGACCACATCATTTTTGCTATTCAATCTCACTTAATTCAGAGACTATGACTGATTTAATTAAAATCACCCAAGACATTTTTTAAAAAAGCACTACTGATAAGAAAAGCTTAATTCAGGTAATAATGTGGCCTCCAAATGCAGAGAAATAGAAAAAGGATGAGAGAGAGAGAATAATTCATTAACATATGAATGGATAAAATAATCCATCCACATTTGTATGTCCAGTGGAATGAGGAAAGGGATGGATATTGGTGAAGAGATGAACTGTGAGGTAAGTTCCGATGTTCATTTATCCTTTGCCTTGATGCTAATGATCGGTTCTATGTCAGAATCCGCCTTACATTACATAATTAGTGAGTCAAGGTATGGGTATTCTTTACCTCCCAGGACTGCCTTTCAAATCTACAACTTTTAAATCCTTGTTGCTTCTTTATTAGTTTAAATACTACTTCTACTGTTGAATATTTTCCTTATTCTGCAAAAGAAAAAAATAGTTGTTCTCTTCTCTGTGGTTCCATAGTACTTTCCACTATTACTGTAGCATTTTCATGTTTCATTCTTTTCTAAAAAATTATTCAATCTATCCTGCTGGACTCTGAAGGTAAGGTTTAAATGCACAATTGAAAAAGGATGAGCAATTTATATTCTAAATCTGTTTATTGATAATTGAATGATTCAACTTTGTTCTACCCCTTTCAGACTCTTGATAGATTAAGGCCCTGGGCAGATAATGTTCATTTGGATTGGGAGAGAGAAAAGAAAAATGATGGAGGTAAAAGAGAAAGAAATTAATACTTATTGAGATAATAATATAAACCATCACACTCTGGGGGTGTCTTGTATATCTCTTCTGTTTATATTTTCTGACAGCCTTATAAAATTATTTTATTATTCTTGTTTTACAGACGAGAAGAACAAATAAAGGCAAGTTTCAGGGGCTTGGGGGATGTGATAAGGATAAGCTGATGGAGAATGGGAAAGTGAGAAATAACAGGAGAGGGAGTGAGGGGAAAATAAAAAAGGAGGATATTGAAAACAAAATTTTCATGCAAATAGGCACCAGCACATGTATTGCTGCAAAATAAAATATAAATAGCTATAGGAGAGGACTCCAATGATTAAGGTATCGGAAGCATATTTCAAAAGCTCCATTCCTTGACCACATGGCAGGCAAAAATCAATTTTGTATAAGCTAGAGGATGGATTGCAAATTGGCTGTCCACTAGTTGAATCCAGACCACTGTGGCCTACACCTTGCTCTAAAAGTTTAGATGTTTCAAATAAAACTTCAGTTGTTGGGTTTTCTTGAAGATGCAGCAATACCAGCCCACATTTCCATATGGTAACAATCACCTCGATAAGAGTATATTTGCCCCTTTAGATAAGGCATGCACTCTTCTGTTTGTCAATATCTTTACTAAACTTGAATAATTATTTATGTTGCTTGTGTGACTCCTAGGAGATTCTGAGTTTCCATTGGCTTCAAAATATACCTTTCAGGAATTAGGAGGATATTTGAATACCTGTGCATCACAGCCTGTAAGAGATATTGAGTGGGGGAGGTAAAGATAATTAAAATGTATGGTTCTCTCACGGAATCAGAGTTCAGCAGGCTAGATTGAATAATTTTTTAAAAAACAATGACATATGAAAATACTACAGTGAGTTAGTAGGAAGTGCTATGGAACCACAGATGAGAGAAATTGATTTTCCTTTTGCAGAAGAAGGAAAATATTCAACAGTAGAAACAGCATTTGAATTAGTAAAGAAGGAACAGGGATTTTAAAGTTGTAGAAAGACATTCTAGGGAGGAAATAGCAAACACAAGGCATATATGCAAATATATGGCACATATAAGAAAATATATAGCATAGGTAGCATGTACAGGCATGAAAAAATACACTATGTTGAGGGGGAAAATTGTAATAGAATGTGGCTATAGTATTAAGTTAAAATTGAGGGGAAGAAGTAATGATAGATAAGTCAATAAATGGAGATGAAACAAAGACTTCAAAGGTCCTTAAAGGTCATACTAACTCATTTAGACATTATTCTCTAAGCGGTAGTAGCCAATGGAAGGATTTGGGGGGATTGTATTGATTTAAAAACTGTATTGGAAGGATTTGATTTTTGGAAGTGAGACATGAGTGAGATAAGAGGCAATCATAATTTCTACCAAGGTTGGCAATGGTTAAAACAGAGAATACAGATTTAACAGTCATTTCTCAATTAATCTAACACAAATTAATTCAGTGTAATATTAATCAATCCAATATAACATATATCAATCATACCATATGTGTCAGAAATCATGGTGGATTAGAATTAGAATTAGAATTAGAATTCTGAGTAAGAATTAGAATTCTGAGTAAGCCCCATGCCACATCCATCACCATGTTGCTGAGACTCTAGTACAAAACCCAATAGAAGCAATGGGAACAGTTGAGACTGAGAAATGAGGAAGGTAAACAAACAAGCTTCCTTTAAAATTTAAATACTACTGAGGTCCTTTTAAGCACTCTAAAATCATACCTCTCTAACTCCATTGTTCTCCCAATTGAGGCCTAAGAAAATTAATGAAATATTGCATGGTTGGTTTAATAGTCTCAAGACTTGATGGGAAATACAATCTCAGATGTGGCCTGTGATTAGTCCGAGAACTGTTCAATTCAATTTTTCTGCTACAGTTTTTCTTGCTTCCAATTTTTACCTCCAAATAGAACAAATAGAAAGGCGTGTGAATATACATGTATATATGATCTTATGTATGATTTTCATGGCAATTTTGCCTTTATGTTGTATTTTGTTATCTAGTCTTATAATAATGTAATGGTTTTCCAAAACTGATGCCTTAGCTTGGAGAGCAGTGCTTTGCTGTGTTTTTAGCACTTTTTTTTTTTTTTTTTTTGCTCTTTATAGGCAAGAAATGTATAGGGGGATAAAGAAAGAAAAGAAAATAGAGTTTTAGCTTTTCATCAGTGATTACTCTTTGACCATATTTTCTTGGTAACTAGACATATGTCTCAAATCCCTGCCTTTGCAGTGTCTTCCTTACTACTTCTTTATTCTTGGAAGAAAAGCTTTAAGGAAATGAAGACTGGATATGTTGGATGAAAGTTTCTGCTCTTTCAGCAAATTCTAATGCTATTTTGCTCCGAGCTTTGTGGATGGAAAATAACAGAAATAGTAGTGACTCATTATCACCTGGGTGTCAGGTAGGACTGGGTTTCAGGAGCCTCTATACTTTCAGCTACATGATCCTAGCAAGCCACTTCTCATCTGTAGAGGGCAGTTGCCTCAGATGAGCTGAAGGAGGAGGTTGGATGATCTGTAAGGCAGCTCTGGGTTCATGTATAAGAATAATTTGAGAATTATATGGCATGTGGTTACACCCCTTTGCCAGAAAGGATCAAAAATCCCCAAGCCATTGTGTAAACAGGAAGATTCTCTCCAAAAGACCCTGTTAAGAAATCATTAGCTGGTTATCTAGGTTAAAATGATTACTTATCCCTAGTTTATATTAATAAATTCTTCTTTTAAAGTGTACATATCTTGGGACTTCCCTGGTGGTCCAATGGGTAAGACTCCGTGCTCCCAATGTAGGGGCCCAATGTTCCCTGGCCGGAGAACTAGATCCCACAAGCATGCCTCAACTGAGTCCGCGTGCTGCAACTAAGAAGTACATGTGCGGCAACGCAGATCCCGCATGACGCAACTAAGACCCAGTGCAGCCAAAATAAATAATAAATAAATAAATAAATTAATTAATTTAAAAGAAAGAATTGACTGAAATCCCAATTTTTCTTAAAAAAATGTACATATCTCGGGAATAACTGTCAGGGGGCTTTTAGTAATTCTCTCTTTAATTACATTTTCTTCTGATTACTGCTATAAAGCATAAGGATCCCTGGCTCCATAACTTTCTATGCCTCAGTTTTCTAGTTTGTAAAATGGAATTGATAATAGTATTCGTTGTGAAGACTGAATGGGTTAATTTATGAAAAACGTCCAGACCAGTGCCTGGCACATGTAACTGTTTGCTAGTAGAGTTATCATCCCAAAGCATAACATGCCAACAGAAAGTGCCAATGCCATATGATCAGTTTGAGGTGCACAGTGGAGAGTCGTGGTCAGTAATGGGTTGTAGGCTGGGAGATAAATTCACTGATGGTCAAACTAGGATTTTGAAAGGTGATTCTTAGGGAGGGCAGAGATTGGATAAAGTAAGTAAAAGGAATTCAGACGATGCTGAATGAAATTAGCAACAGCCAGTCTTCCATTGTCTTCCATCAGTCCAGATAGCCACTACCAGCGAGCACGGCCAGAACCTAAAGATCAACAACAGCTGGATGAGGTAAGAGTCCCTCAAAGTTTAGCTTGAGGAATGTCTTTCTGCTCTAACTTAAAATGTTTTGCCTACTCAGAGTCTACGTCTCCTCCTAGATCAGTTTTTCAATTACTCTTTTCTGTCATGTAAACTCCTGACTACTTCAGAAAACGTGAATCTTTTCTTCTTTTTAAAATTTCAAGGCGTACCCAGTAGAATAAAATTCAGTAAAAAGTTATCAGCTATGGCCATTGTCTTTTGTGCAAACGTCTCCTGCAATGAAGAATAAATATAACCTGAGAATTGGATTTGGGTAAAGTTACATATTTATCAATATGATACATGAACCTTAAGGAATTGGCCCATGTCCTCTAACTGGTAAATTCCAGAGCTTGGGTTTAAATATAGATATCTGGCACAAAAATCCATCCTGCCTCTTAAAATATGTAGGTACTGTTTGTAAAAAAGTTGCCTGAAGATTAGAATAAACCTGGGTGTTGTTAGTTAGAAACATAAATTCTTGACTTGGACCTGGTGAGTCAGAATTTTTGTAGAGACACCTGGTTACCTACTTAGTGAACAGGCATTTCCATGTGGTTCTTATTATCAAAGAGGTTTGGAAATAGTGGGTGAAGTGGTGGGGAAGGAAAGGATGAACATTGCCATTCATTGAAAGGGACCTCGACATGCCAGATATATCTGCCTCCGTGTCCAAATAAGCACATTGTGAAAAAAAAATATGTTTAAGTAACGATAAAAAGTATAATAAACCACTCCTGGGAGGGCAAAACACAAAGTGAGCCATAGAAACGACAGAGCCCATATATATATATAAGACAGTCTTGGGAGGCTAAAGTCTCAGCAGACACTGGGGGTTTCCTGGATCTCTGTGAGGTGGTCAACCAGTTCCAGGAGACATAGCTCCTCTCTAGGGAGGTACAAGGCTTTGAACATCAGGGGTACAACTGCAATAATGCTTCCAAAGAAGAGTGTATACAAATGTATCCCAAGATAGTTTTCCAAGCTGATGATGGGGGTTGAAGGGAAGAGAGAAAGTCATTTTCAGGCCAACAATCACCATTGCACAGCCACTGTGAGCTCTGTGAATCACTGAGCACATATCAAGGAATAGCTGTCATGTGTCACTAACTGATTCTCACTGCGGATGGACTCCAGGGTACTCAGGATCTATTCTGGGGAGGCCACAAGCAGCAAAAGCCTGCTGGTGCCACTGTAAGGAAATCTCAGCCACTCTTGAAAATACAGGAAAATAAAACCTTAAGTCCCAGCACATTTTCCCCTGCTTATGATTCACATTGCCTGTATTTCTTCTCCTCCATTCCCCATTCCCACTCTCTCCTCTCTCTGCTCCCTTCTTAGGCAACACCATCATTTTTCCTCTCACCTAAGTCTCTGGGCAATGCATGCAACTTGGAGTGTTCCATATACCCAGAAAGAAAAGAATAAAACAAGAGTTAGTACACATATTGTATGTTTTTTTTGTCAGTCCAGTGGCATAAAATCCTCCCAGATGCAATCATTTCCCATTTTTTCCCATTTCCCAGCTGGATGTTGATATCCAGGGCTACCTTGGAAAACTTCTACTGAAGTTGGAAAATCCTCCCATAGCTATAGTTCTAGCGGTAGGCAGAATAATAGCACTTCTTTCCTTTCCCTTCAAAGACTTCATGTCCTAATCCCTGGAGTCTGTGAATATGTTAACTTCCATGGCATATGGACTTCACAGACGTGATTATATTAAGGATTTTGGGATTGAGAGATGTTCCTGGATCATCTGAGTGAGCTCAGGGTAATTATAAGCATCCTTACAGGAGGGAGGAGAGTCAGAGTATAAGAAGGAGATATGACAACAGAAACAGAGGTTAGAGTGAGAGTGGACTCACTCATACAGGTCCATGAGCCAAGGAATGTGGACAGCCTCTAGAAACTAGCAAAGACAAGGGAATAGACTATTCTCCAGTGCCTTCAAAAATAATGCAGTCCTGTGGACTTATTTTAGACTTTCAGCCTCCAGAAGATTTGTAAGAGAACACACGTATGTTGCTTTAAGACACTAAATTTTGGTAATTTATTAGAGAGAGCAACAACAGAAAACCAATACAGCCCCAGTGACAAACAATACTCATATTGGATCAACGTGAGTATGAAATAAACTTGTATTGTTTATTTATTCACTGGAATGTTGGTGTATGCTTTTAAGAGTGGGTCATGTCATTGTAAATATTGTAAACTGTAGACATTACACTTCATGATATCCTGAGAAGTTAAATGTTCACCAAATTGGATATTACTCAGTCTGGCTCCATTCTTATCTTCCCTGATCCTCCATTTTCTTCCCACTTTCTCATAGTTTCAAGTTCAACTAACTCTTATGTCCTCTTCCAATGCCTTTTACGACTATGTCAAGTTAGAATAAGTTTTGCTAAAGTATTTAAAACAGGCATGCACTTTCTTCTATGCAAAATAAATAAAGTGGATAAATATGGTAAAACAAATGGAGCATCTCAACATGGAATTACCAAAGAGACAATTTTAAAATGCAATTATCTGTGGTGCATCTGTACAAACACCCTCATTACCATTTTTCCAAGTTTCAACTTTTCCTTCTGGTGGACCACTTTTTCTTTTTTAACATCTTTATTGGAGTATAATTGCTTTACAAAGGTGTGTTAGTTTCTGCTTTATAACAAAGTGAATCAGCTATACATATACATATATCCCCATATCTCCTTCCTCTTGTGTCTCCCTCCCACCCTCCCTATCCCACCCCTCTAGGTGGACACAAAGCACCGAGCTGATCTCCCTGTGCTATGCGGCTGCTTCCCACTAGCTATCTATTTTACATTTGGTAGTGTATATATATCCATGCTACTCTCACTTCATCCCAGCTTACCCTTCCCCCTCCCCATGTCCTCAAGTCCATTCTCTACATCTGCATCTTTATTCCTGTCCTGCCCCTAGGTTCTTCAGAACCATTTTTTTTTTTTTAGATTCCATATATATGTGTTAGCATACGGTATTTGTTTTTCTCTTTCTGACTTACTTCACTCTGTATGACAGACTCTAGGTCCATCTACTTCACTACAAACAACTCAATTTTGTTTCTTTTTATGGCTGAGTAATATTCCATTGTATACATGTGCCACATCTTCTTTACCCATTCATCCGATGATGGACACTTAGGTTGCTTCCATGTCCTGGCTATTGTAAATAGTGCTGCAATGAACATTGTGGTACATGACTGTTTTTGAATTATGGTTTTCTCAGGGTATATGCTCATTAGCTGGATTGCTGGGTCGTATGGTAGTTCTATTTTTAGCTTTTTAAGGAACCTCCATACTGTTCTCCATAGTGGGTGTATCAATTTACACTCCCAACAACAGTGCAAGAGGGTTCCCTTTTCTCCACAGGCTCTCCAGCATTTATTGTTTGTAGATTTTTTGATGATGTGGTGGCCCACTTTTATCAGGCTTTTGAATAGGTTTTGCTGGAGGCTGGGGTGGAGTTTAGGCAAGCCAATTGAAATTCTTTATATGACAATATCATCTCTCTAAGCTGTTTGGTTCTGTATGAATATGGAGATAGAGGGGCTCATTGCAGAAGCCAGAATGCATTTTCAAAGGGTTTTACAATTGTTCCTATCCACCCCTTCACATTCTATTTTTATCTTACCTTCTGTATCTGTGCCAGTCAACGTAGGTTAGAAGCAATATACACCAAGGCTCTACGTAACAGCAGAGTTGCATGATATGAAAAGCCAAGGTGCCTGAGTCCCCAAGGAACTGCTTAAAGATGAAATACCTGAGGCAGAACCCACATTTGAATATTTGTTAGAGTGAGAACTAAGCTTTCATTGTGTCAAGTCACCAAGTTTTGGAGTTGTATATTTTAGTAGTTGTCCTGCTCTTCCCCACACAGGTGGGGAAAAACTGTATAGAGAATTGTTTGTATGGTCTAACTTTGTCATTGTAATATACAGGATGATCAAAGTGAAGTGACTTTCCCAAGGTCACATATATGACACTTGCCAAGCCAAGAATTTCCAAGTCTCTTGACTTCATTCAGATGTTTCACCCACATACCCAATATTTGATTCCCTCATATAACAATTTTCCATCATTCCCAGCCCTGAAGCAGCCAGAGAAATGTCTTCAAGCCTAGCTCACATAGCAATCTCTGTTGCATTGATTTTCTAGGAGATTTATGGCATTGACCTGATCTCAATGAAGAAACTAAATCCAATTCACTAAGGAATTACAAGCCTGTCTGATCAATAATCTATTTATCTCCTTCACTTTGCCATCTTTAGACACTCCAAACTTGTCATAGGAAATTGAAGGCATTTAAAAAATATAATTATGCAGCCTCAGGAAAGGTCTCCAACATCTCTGAAGATTTTCAATTGCCTTTGAGGAAATACTACCCTAGTTTGGGTAATAAAGATCACATTCTGGTCACCATCCAAGTATCTAGCCTGGGCTTATTAATAGAAATATAGTGTCAGGATAATAGGGTACATATAATTGCAGCCTTTTCCACACTGGTGCTATTGTATTTGGGATATTGGGTTCAGTTCTGGGAGCCTGGTTTTAGAATCACCTGACTGAACTGATGCATATCCAAAGGAAAGCAACCCAAGTGATAACGGGAGTAAACTATTTTGAAATATGAGGAATATTTGAAGATATTGGATATTCTGTTGATGTAGAAACAAACTGAGGAAATTTGAAAGACAACCTTAAACAATGAAAGGCTGGTACCTAAGAAAAGGAACTTATTCCATATATACCCAGATAGCAGACATAGAATATACTCAGACAATTTAGCTAGGATATTTTTGTTTGGTATGAGAACAACCTTTCTTGTAATTGTAATTCTCATAAAATAAAATTCCCTTTCATGGTAGTAGCCATCTGTATGCCATAGGAGAAATGTAAACCAAATAATCATCTCTCTGGAGTGGACTATGGATTTAAAATGGGAAGCAGTAGGATTAGGGCAAGCACACCAGATGCTGCTCCCCTCTGGCACATTGATGCAGCATCTAATCCTGCCTGTTGCTACATCCTTATTTACATTAGCCCACTTATCCTTGCTCTTTTCTTCCTGATTCTTGGATTTCTGGCTACATACTATTGCTGTGAGATGGACTTCTGATCTCTTAAGAGCAGTGATGCTTGAGATCCCTCTCTTGGGCTCTTTGATCTATGATAGGTGGATCTGTTTTTTCCCATAGTTGTAAGCATGGGTCTACATGACATGTGTGTCCTGAATTCTTGAGTAAAAATGTATATGTCCTCCCTCCAAATTATGTAAACTTAGTGTAGTGGTTGATACAAAAATACGAAAATAAACATGAGGTATTATATTTATTCTACAAAGGTTTTACCTTCATACTTAGTTCCTTCTTATTGCACACCATTTCTGTTGTCTGTCGTTGTCACTTTCTTGACTAATAAGAGTATCATCTTGGGCTTCCCTGGTGGCGCAGTGGTTAAGAATCCGCCTGCCAATGCAGGGGACATGGGTTCGATCCCTGGTCCGGGAAGATCCCACATGCCATGGAGTAACTAAGCCCGTGCGCCACAACTACTGAGCCTGTGCTCTAGAGCCCGCGAGCCACAACTACTGAGCCCACGTGTTGCAACTACTGGCCTAGAGCCAGTGTTCTGCAACAAGAGAAGCTACCGCAATGAGAAACCCTTGCACCACAATGAAGAGTAGCCCCAGCTCACTGCAACTAGAGAAAGCCCACATGCAGCAGTGAAGACCCAACAGAGCCAAAAAAAAAAAAAAAAAAAAAAGTATCACCTTTACTGCTAGATTAGCCATCCTAAAAACTAACTTGGATCAGTTAAGTCAGCTACTCAAAACTATTTAAATCCATATCCTATCTGATCCCAGTTTTTCCTACCACTCCTCCTCTTGATATACCCATTTCTTGTACTTATCATTCTGTACTTACCAGGTCCTAAAGCAGTGGTTTTCATATTTGATGAAACATTAGAAGCACACGGAGAGCTTATAAACCACAGATTTCTGGGGCACATCCTAGAATTTCTGATTCAGCAGGTCTGGGGTAGGGACCAAGAATTTGCACTTCTAATGACTTTCCTGTGGGTGTCAAGGTTACTGTTTTAGAGAGGATCAACTGGTCTAGACTGTAAATGTCTGGTATATAGGGCCTATGATATCTATTAATAAGATTTCAATGTTAGTTCATACACCATTGGCATTTTGAGCTATGTAATTCTCCATCTGGAGGGGGGATTGCCTTATGTATTATAGACAGTTTAACAAGATCCCTAGTCTTTGCCTACTAGATTCCAGGAGCACCCCTCTCCAACTGTGATAACCAAAATATCATCATACATTGGCAGATGCCACCCTTCCCCCAGTTGAGGACCACTGGATTAGAGGATACAGAAATACGTGATTCTTTTTGTTGTCAGTTTTCACCCTAAGAAAGTTATACTCACAAAGATAACATCAAGTAAGAATAATATTTTGTTAAAGCAAGTGTTTATGCCATATTCATTCCAACATGGGGCTCCCGTAGATCCAGTTGAAGCCCACAGGGCTCCACCTCACTGCAAGTCAATTACCAGATCTTGAAACTTTACCATGATATGACTAGCTTCATGGTACAGGAATCTAAGCTATGGCCAGTCCACTTATGTGGTGTTGCTATAATTGGGCACAACCTGCTTGCCTGGGCCCCCAGACGGAATTCTCTGTCCTTTTAAATAACACCAATTGCACAAATTTGGGAGGGCAGAAGACACAAGCATAAAAAGGAGCATAACAGTTTAATACACAGCAGTTCTGTCTAGCTGTAAACACGGTCCTATGTGTTTCTTGCGATCTGACAGATTTCTACTTCCTCTCCTTGGAAAAGAATGAAAAACAGGTAGACAAAGAGATGGTGAATGCTTCCTTCTCTGATTTCCCCTTCCCCAATGTTTTATACGAACAGATGTTCTGTGTTTGTTGAATAAACAACTGAATGAACAAACACAAATAAATGAACGCTACGGAGGAAGCCTGTATAACGTTATCTTGAGAGTGATGGTCAAATTGAAAATCCTGTTTTTCTATGAACACACTGTCTGACTTCTCAGAAATGTGTCACAATTTGCTTAAATACAAATAAAAGATTGAAAACTGACTTCCTATAAGTACTTAAATTATGAATGTGTGCCAGGCTCTGCGTTAACTATCTTCTCATTTAGCTTTACAAAAGCCCTATGAAATTAGTATTAATGCCTGTGTTTCACTATGAGAAGAACAAAGCTCAAAGAGGTGGAGACTTGCCTAAGGCTGAGCAACTGGTTAACAGCAGGAACAAAATCTGGGCCAACATTTTCTGGTTCCAGTTGATTGTTTCACCCACCATAAAGTCCTCTGCGATCAACACCACTGAGCAATACACACTTGCCCACATGGCTGGGCTTCCTCCACTCTGACAATGCTTTACTGAGTTAGCTCCAGCTCTGATGATGACAGCATTTGTGCTTCTTGATTCAGGCTTAGATTGACAGTCCTCCTTTTCCCAATGAAATCTCTAGAAAACACAAGTACTGCCAGTGCCTTGAAACACATCAAAAGACGTGAAACCCAAAATTCTACAGGTCTGGAAAGTTCAAAGTGTGATTCACAATCACTAATAACAACAGCTGGGACTTACTTATTGAGCACTCCCCACCCTCCAGGCACACCCCCAAGACTTTTATGTCAATAATTCCTTGTGATCCTGGGGACAAGTCTGTAAGGCAGGCACTGTCACAAACCCTATTTCAAATGAGGATACCAAAGTTCTGTGCGGTGATATTATCTTCATTTTACAAAGGCTCAGGGTAGGTGAGTCACTTATTCAAGGTCAGAGACAGAACTCAAACCCAAGTCTTCTGATCCCTATTCTGACAACTATTTCTACCACAGCACAGTAAAAAAGAGTAGAATCAGGCAACTTGTTGACTTCTGTTTCCACCACCTCTCTTCATGGGGCGACACAATCTAGGGTATACAGATGAGGCACACCGTGAGCCCTCAGGGGTTAACGATAGTGAATATAGACCTAAAAAGTGCAGGCTTTTAAGTCAGTTCTGTGGGCTCAAATCCCAGCTCCACTTTATTACCTATAAAACCTTCAGAAAGCTGCTTTCTGTCTTCAAGCTTCAGTTTCCTCATTTGAAATGTAAGAAAAATGTGACCTCCTTCATCAGGTCACTATAAGAATTAAATCAGGGCTTCCCTGGTAGTGCAGTGGTTGAGAGCCTGCCTGCCGATGCAGGGGATACGGGTTCGTGCCCCGGTCTGGGAAGATCCCGTATGCCGCGGAGCGGCTGGGCCCATGAGCCATGGCCGCTGAGCCTGTGCGTCCGGAGTCTGTGCTCCGCAAGGGAGAGGCCACAACAGTGAGAGGCCCGCGTACCGCAAAAGAAAAAAAAAGAATTAAATCATTTGCCCAGCTGAACACACAGTAAGTGTTCAAAGTTGAATTGATCACTACTCTAGTACCCACATCTCTGCAAAGAGAACTGAAAATATTCAAAAAGTTGATATGAACTAACATACTTTTAATTCTAAGAGCTACCAGGAGGGATGTCTCATGATGAGCTTATATGATTAAAACATTTTAGCCCTAAAGTATTCTCTTTCCCCTCTTTAGATAAGAAAACCATGGCTCAGATACAGAAAATGACTTGCTTAATCTTTTATTGCAAACTAGTAACATTAGGGATTTCAGTTCTGTCCTTCTGCTTGCTTCCCGTTTGGTATAAGTATGATCAGTGAAGACTTTGTGGATCTAGAAAGATGTAGAAAGATGTAGAAACCCCTGAGTACAAAGATATGTGACTCTATATAAAGAATGGCCAAACATGTAAAGACCTACAGTTAAGGTGTCCTTTCTAATTTTTTTTCCTACCTCCAATCCTCTACATAGATGAAATCTATGCCAAGAGAAAAATATGTATTATATCATTTAATTCTCAATGCACCCCTGTGAGGAGGGTATTACCTCTATTTTAAAGATTGAAAAAGTGAGTCCCAGGTATATTAAAGCACTTGGCCAAGATTTTGCAGTGAATAACTTTCAGAGCCTGGATTCTGTCTCTCTAAAATTCATGCCTTTTCTGTGTTAGGATTTCTTTCACACTACAGAGTCTGCTCAAATTTTCTGTTGTACCTGCTTTCCTAGGCCAACTATACCATCTCTTTTTTCTCCCTCTCTCTACAGGGGTCCTTAGCTATGTCATATTTTAATCTTGTAAAGAAACCCTGGAGAATTGACAACTAGCCAGAGAGAGAGATACTGGACCCTTTCTTCCAACAACTTTATTTTTTTTTCTTTAACTTCTAATAATGTTTACCACAGAGGCCTGTTCATTAGGTTGCTGTTATAGGCAGTGGCACATATGGGAGAGACTAACTTTGCTCTGGAAGAAACAATTGGAAAATATATAACAGCATATTTGGAGCTGCACAGAAAGACTGCAATTCACAATGTCCCATATGTTCTCAAGTATGTTCCCATGGACATCTTTGTTGTTGGAATGCTAATGCAATATATGTCCCAGCTTAGATCAAATTGTTCATGCATTACAACTGTGTTGTGAAAAATAATATATCATGTTCATGAAAATTAATATATCCTGTTCCTAAAATGTAATTGCTATTGTTCATTCAGATACATGCTAGGTACTTATTGTGGTTCCTTTAGATACAAGTTTTGATGGGTCCCTAGTAACTAGAAGACAAAGTGGGTATAGAGGGAACATACCTCAACATAATAAAGGCCATATGAGGCAAGCCCACAGCTAACATCATACTCAGTAATGAAAAGATGAAAACTTTTCCTCTGAGAACAAGACAAGGATGCTCACTATCTCCACTTTTATTCAACATGATATTGGAAATCCTAGCCACAGCAATCAGGCAAGAAAAAGGAATAAAAGGCATCCAAATTGGAAAGGAAGAAGCAAAACTGTCATTATTTGCAGATGACATGATACTATATATAGAAAATCCTGGAGACTCCAAGAAAAAACTCTTAGAACTAATCAATTAATTCATCAAAGTCACAGGATACAAAATCTATATACAGAAATCTGTGGTGTGTCTATGCACTAAACAGACTATCAGAAATAGAAACTAATTTCATTTAAAATTGTATCAAAAAGAATAAAATAACTAGGAATAAATTTAACCAAGGAGGTGAAAGACCTGTACACTGAAAACTATAAGATACTGATGAAAGAAACTGAAGAAGACACAAATGAATGAAAAGGTATTCTGTGTTCAGGGATTGGAAGAATTAATATTGTTAAAATGTCCATACTACCCAAAGCAATCTACAAATTCAATGCAATCCCTATCAAAATTCCAATGGTATATTTCACAGAACTAGAAAAAATAATTCTAAAATTTGTATGAAACCACAAAAAATCCCAAATAGCCAAAATAATCTTAAGAAAGAATAAAACTAGAGGCATCATGTGCCCTGATTTCAAACTATACTATAAAACTATAATAATCAAAACAGTATGGTACTGGCACAAAGACATACACACAGATCAATTGAACAGAATTGAGAGCCCAGAAATAAATCCACACATATGTGGACAATTAATCTATGACAAAGAAGCAAAGAATATACAATCGAGAAAAAAATAGTCTCTTATATAAACAGTGTTGGGAAAACTGGACAGTCATTTGCAAAAGAATGAAACTAGACCACTATCTTATACCATACACAAATATTAACTCAAAATTGATTAAAGACTTGAATACAAGACCTGAAGCAATATTATTCCTAGAAGAAAACTTAGGTGGTAAACTCACTGACATCTGTCTTATGAATATTGTTTTGGAACTGACTCCAATGGCAAGGGAAACAAAGGCAAAAATAAACAAATGGGACTACATCAAAATAAGAAGTTTCTGCTCTGCACAGTGAAGAAAACCATCATCAAAACTAAAAGACAATGTACTGAAATGGAGAAAATATTTGGAAATCATATATCCAATAAGGAGTTAATATCCAAGATGTATAAAGAACTCATACAACTCAACCACAACAGTTGTTAAAAATGGGCAGAGGATCTGGGTAGGCATTTTTCCAAAGAAGACATGCAGCTAGCAAATAGGCATATGAAAAGATGTTCAATGTCTCTAATTATCAAGGAAAGGCAAATAAAACTACAATGAGATATCCCTCACACCTATTAGAATAACTATTACCCAAAAGACAAGAAACAACGAATGTTGGAGAGGATGTAGAGTACAGGGAACACTCATACACTGTTGGTAGGACTGTAAATTGGTATAGCCTCTATGGAAAACAGTACGGAGATTCCTCAAAAAATTAAGAATAGAACTACCATATGACCCAGCTATTCCACTTCTGAATATTTATTTGAAGAACACAAAAACACTAATTTGAAAAGATATATGCACCCCTATGTTTATTTCAGAATTATTTACAATAGCCAAGATATGGAAACAACCTAAGTGTCCATCAATGGATGAATGGATAAAGAAATTGATATAATTTCCTAAGGCTGCCATAACAAATTACCAAAAATTTGGTGGTTTGAAATGACAAGAATTAATTTTTTCATAGTTTTGGAGGCCAGAAGTCTGAAATCAAGGGGTCAGCAGGGTTGGTTTCTTTGGAAGCTCTGAGGAAGATTCCATTCCATGCCTCTTTCCTAGCTTTGGGTGGCTACTAGTAAGCCTTGGCATTCCTTGGCTTATAGATCCATCACTGTAATCTCTACCTCCATTCTCACATGGCCTTCTCCCCTGCCTGTGTCCTCAGGTCTTAAATCACCCTGTGTTTTTCTTTTATAAGGACACTTGTCATTGGATTTCAGACAAGCATAATCTCATTCCAAGATCCTTAAATTAATTATATCTTCAAAGACCCTTTTCCAAATAAGGACACATTCACTGGTTTGGGGTGTATATATCTTCTATTGGAGGGAGGGGTACAATTCAGCTATATCATTTATCAGGAAATGGACGAGAAGCTAAAATTCTAGTGGGTACAACTTTGGAAAACTTATAGTGGATGTTCATCAAGTAACGATTTATTGGTTAAATTCTCTTTTAATGGCTTGGAACCAAATTCTTCCATTCTTTTTGGCCCAAGTTTTATAATGCTATGAAATTATAACTATGCTTTCCTCTTAAAATTAAATTTTTTCTTTTATTTTCTTGATATTTATTTATTTTATTATTTATTTCTACACAGACTTTTGTAAGGTTCTGCAAAATTACAATTTTAGTGGAAGAAATTATGTCTGTTTTTAAAGTGCTCATGAACTGAGGAATCAGACTTGTAACATGTACAATACTTATAACTGGAAATTGGACACCTATTTTCCAAAGTTTTCTCATTCATCCAAAACAACTGCTTGGCATCAAAGACACTGTAAGCATGCACCAAATGATATTACCAGTCTTCTGCTTCAGTCTTCCCTATCACAACCTATAATCCAGTTGAATGGGGTGACTTGAAATACAGTTGACCCTTGAACAACAGGGGGTTATGGGCACTGACTGCCACACCGTCAAAAATCCACATATAATTTTCCAGTCAGCCCTCTGTTTTCATGCTTCCACTTCCGCAGATTTAACCAACTGTTGATTGTGTAGTATTGTAGCATGTATTTATTGAGAAAAATATGCAGGGACCCACACAGTTCAAACCTGTGTTATTCAAGGGTTAACTGTATTCTAATTAAGTCTAACAGCTTCCAACACCTGTTCCTTTTCACAAACTGTTCCTTTTGGGTACCATTACCCTCACCAAGTTCTATTCCCTGGGTAAATCTTTTTCTATTGCAGAGATATTATTGGCTTCCTATTCAAAGTCATCCCCTTACTTCCTAAAATAACCCCAGTTTGTGGTTCAGTAAATACCATATTCAACATCACCATGGAGATTGAATCATGATGGGTTTAAGCTAATACAGCTGTCCCATCACCCTTAATAGTTATTAGTTTAAATATGGCCTTATGCTTGGTTCTGGCCAAGAAGACCATAGAAGAGGTCTGTTGGAGAAGCTTTTGGGAAAAAAAGTTTCATTGCTCTTAAAAAGAAATGCATGAAGGGACTTCCCTTGTGGCACAGTGGTTAAGAATCTGCCTGCCAATGCAGGGGACATGGGTTCGATCCCTGGTCTGGGAAGATTCCACATGCGCCCATGTGCTGCAACTACTGAGCCTGCACTCTAGAGTCCGCAAGCTGCAACTACTGAGCCCATGTGCTGCAACTACTGAAGCCTGTGTGCCTAGAGCCTGGGCTCCACAACAAGAGAAGCCACCGCAATGAGAAGCCCGTGCACCGCAACAAAGAGTGGCCCCCGCTTGCCACAACTAGAGAAAGCCCACGTGCTGTAACAAAGACCTGACGCAGCCAAGAAAAAAAGAAACACATGAAAAGGACAATCCCTTTTCTGTCTTAGGGAGTGGTGAATCAATATGACCACTGGAACAACTGCAAACAACTTGCATCCATGAGGGAAATTTTATAAGGGGACAAGTTTACATGTTGTATGTGGTCAAGGAGAAAGATGTTAAAAAAACATGAGTCTTTGATAATTTGTTGAGCCACTGAATTTAATAACCAAGCCCTATCTTAAACACTTTGTAAGTGGGAAAAAAGTCCCAGTCACTTTAAATTAGGTCTTTAGTTACTTAAAATCTATAACATATCCTTCTGTATATGATATTATTATCATATGTATTCATCTTATATATTGATAAAATTATCAAAGTCTAGTTCTAATTCTACTTCTCCTTTAAAGAGTTCTCTGCCCCTCCAAATTTAGAAATTAAAATCTATAGTCCTATATTGAATTTTTACCCAGATATTCCTGTACCCAGGTCTGGGTTCTTAAGCACTAAGTATTACATTTATCAAATTACTTCCTTTCAGCTCCAAATACAGCTTTCTTCACTTGGCTTTGTGGTGTTGGAGCTGGTCTCTGTAAACATTCTTCTTTCTGCAGAGTTCTATATTCTTCAGAGTTCTCTTTACCCCTCTTAGCAGTTAATCCCTATTTACTTGTTAATAAATATTTATATTGAAAGCTTCCCATTCAACTTACAGATGTATTTTGTCTCTTGACTGGACCCCTGATCAATACACGATGTCTGAAGTGATAGTGATGAGTACCTACTTTCTATAATGGGTTGCTCTTTCATTCAACTTAATAGGTAATAGCCTTAGTTATAATATTGGTGATTAGGTGATGAACAAGCAGACCTAGTCCCTGCCCAGTGACTGAACAGTCAAATTATTCTTCCATTTAATCAATAGTTGAGTGCCTGTTGTGTACTAGGCACTGTTCCAGGTGCTGGAGATAGAATGGTGAAAAAGGACGTCAGGTTTACCAATCTAGTGGAATTTACAATAAATAGACAACTAAATATATGCTCTAAAATAATGAAATTTTTTAAAGTATAAAAAAAGAAAATTATGAAAGAAGAGATCTGGGTACTATAACAGATAATATCATGGGGAGTGTAGATGAGGAAAGGTCTCTGTTATGGATTGAAGTGTGTCCCCCCCAAATTCAGGTATTGAAGCCCTACCCCCAAATGTGACAATATTTGGAGATAGGAACTTTAAAGAGGCAATTAAGTTTAAATGAGATGATAAGAGGGGGGCCCTAATCCAATATAATTGGTTTCTTCATAAGAAGAGGAAGAAATAACAGGGATGCACAAACATAATAAAGGCTCTATGAGGATGCTGAGAGAAGGAGTGAAGCTGGGCTAAGTCTCTCCATCTGCAAGCTAAGGAGATAAATTTCAGGAGAAACCAACCATACCAGCACCTTGATCTTGACCTTCTGTACTCCAAAACTGCAAGAAAATAAATTTCTCTTGTTGAAGGCACCCAGGCTATGGTATTTTGCTATGACAGCCCTAGCTGACTATTACAACCTCTATAAAGATCAGAAAAGACATTTATGAAGAAGAGACATTGAAGCTGAGGTTTGAAGAATGGGTAGAATTTACTTAAGTAAGGAGGTGGGGAAGAAGATTCTAAATAAAGCAAAGAAGATGTGCAAAGGCACTGAGAAAGGAAGACACTTTCTTTTTTCTTGGATTTAAAAGACACACGGAGAAAAATGAGCATGGGGAATGGTGTCATGAGGTGGGGTTGAAGAGTGGGCAGGTTCCAGGTCAATCCAGGCATGGTAGGTCATGGTGAGAAGTTGAGAATTTACTATAAATGCAGTGAGAAACCACTGGAAATTTCCAAGAAAGTTGATTACAACGATCTGACAAAGTGATGTTCTTTGAAAATCACTCTGGCTATTTTTGTGGTGAATGGATTGAAAGAAGTAAGAACTGAAAAAGTGAAATCCGTTAGAAGGTTACTGGAGTAGCCTTGGAGGGAGTAGTATAAGGGGAGGGGAAAATGTTTAGTACATATGTCTAGAATAAATATGGGCTCAATTCTTAAATAAAAAGCATATAAGCATAATTATGTAATGTGGGCTGAATATATAACCAAGAGGATGGGCAACAGGATCAAGATTGACATCACCGAGAGGTCATCAGGAAGACAGAGAGAGCAGCTTGTTCACACTCTATGGAAGTCAGTCTCTACACCCCAGGGACATTCAGGCAGGCTTTGCTCTGTTTCTCCTCTGCAATCACTGGGTTCCCCACAGGAGAGACACTGCTTAATACAACTGCCTTCCCCTTATTCATGATTGTTTGTGGTTCTGATTAAATAGCCTCCTGGCAGAAGGAAGTCCTTTCTGGGAAGGTCAGTGAGAGGTTTGCCATTTCCCAGAAAAACCTGGCAGTCATTAGGCCCTGCTAATAGTAGCTGATGAGTTAATCGTCCTCCCTAACAAGCCCTCCTCCAAGAGGCAGAAATAAACACTGGCAGGGGGTTGCATAAAAGTTGCCAGGGGCTCTGCTCCAGCCCTCCCAGGTCAGCAAGAGACATGCAATTGGCTGTTCCTCCTTAGGGTGAATGTGCTGGTCAAGGTCAGCAAGTTCAAGATGGTGAGGGGGACAATTTAAAAGCAAACGGAAAGCCATAGTTTTCTCTCTACATGGTACAGGTGCCCCTTGGCAAAAATCACTCCTGCCCTGTCATTTAAGCATCAGGCTTTCCCCCTTGTGCGCTCTCCTGGTAACTGGCATCTACAACAGAGAGTGGCAGCTGTGGGCCCAGATCAGGTCTTCTGACCCACTTTGCTGAGCCTGGCCTCTACTGCCCCCTTTTGGTGAACACACAGCATGTTCTCTGCTCAGGACCACATTATTTATTTCAAGTTTGCTTTTAGGTCTCGACTTGACAACTGGACAAATACTATTTACTTTCTGGTTTCCTGAGTCTAAGGGACCCTCTTTCTGAAAGGGATTGCTCTCATTCACAGAAGGATAAAATGTTAAAAGTAGGTAGTGAACTTCCTTAAAGTTTATTCTAATACAAAAATTTCAAATACACAACTTCTGTGAATATCATCTTTGTCACTTTCTGTGCCCATAAAAAGCATCTCTAATTAATCATACTATACTTTCTTGCTGATCCCAGACATGGTCTCAGTTCTTTCGTTTTCACCATTAATCTTTTTTTTGAATTAGATCTGAGATAAAACCTATACATTGCTTAGTTACTACCTTAATTTTACAGATAAGAAGGAGAGACCAAGAGAAGTGATAAGAATTTGATAAGAAAGTGCTCCCAAAGGAGAGCTCTTTCCATTCGAAATCACTGTATCCTTTAGAAACGGGAGTCCTTGTAGAGCATTTTTTATGGCCCAGATTCTAAGGCCGTATTTTCAGTCATCATGGCTTATCGTGGTATTATGGACTGAATAATGTTCCCTGCAAATTCATACGTTGAAGCCCTAACTCCTAATGTAAGTGTATTTGAAAATAGGGTCTATAAGGATGTAGTAAAGGTTAATTAACATCACAAGGGTGAAGCCCTAATCCAATAAGACTGATGTCTTTCTAAGAAGAGGGAGAGACACCAGGCACATGTGCATAGAGTGAAAAGGCCATGTGAGGACACAGCAAGAAGGTAGAGAGATCACCTCCCTCTGCAAGCCAGGAAGATCACTCTCATCAGAGACCTACCTCAACAGCACCTTGATCTTGGACTCCTGGCCTCCAGAATTATAGCAGAATAGTCTGTTGTTTAAGCCACCCAGTCAGTGGGATTTTTTTATGGCAGTCTGAGATGTCTAATACAGGTGGTCACTCATTTACTCAAACATTTATTTTTTATCTAACATAGTGCATGGTAGAATCCTCAAATGGGAAAATTTTTCTTTCTATATTTCTCCCAGTGGAATAACTCTGGGTCAAAGGATTTGTGCAGGGTGCTGGTGGACAACATTTACAGTTGTTCTGAAGGAAACCATTGGTAGACACAGACAACTGGGAGCAGAAGGGAACCTAGAGATCACGTATTTCAACCCTCTTACCCTTTAGATAAAACCTCAGAGATTTCTCCACAGGTCCTAGTCATCAGTACTGGAACTGAGGCTACAACACAGTTGTCTGATTCCATACAGAAAAAGCCCTGTGATCTCACACTCTCTTTATCGCACATAGCAAATCAAACAGATGAATTTATCGGTCGTTTGAAGTCATCCACCGTACTCAGTGCTTTACAAACAGCATCTCAAACCACCACTAAAATCTTGTGAGAAAGATTTATTCTCCTTTCCCAACAAGAAAAGTGAGACAAAGAGTTTCTATAAGTGGCTAAGGTGATCATGGTGGACATTACCTGTGCTCATTTACATGAAGCCCCCTCTCCTTCCTGGGCACAGAGAAGACTTGTCAGCCTCTTCGCTTTTTGGCAGGGTCATTCCATTAATTTTGAACAATGAACTGTGGACAGAAATAACACGTCTAGGTTGAGACATTGAAAATCCATGCAAAACCTCTGAGCTCACTTTTCCTCTTGCAACTGCAATGATGAAGCCACCAGATAGAATCTGCTGGGATCACCAGTCGCTTCTTGTGAGGGAGCTGCCCTGGAGCTTCCTGGGCCCACTACTATTAGTTGTCACTGATATACAGGGTTTGTTTATTCCCGTAGCATAGCTTACGCCATCCTGATTAATATAAACTACAAAGCAAGTATATCCATTTAAAAACAAAATCTTGCTGGGTTATTTTCTCTCTGCTATATTGGAATTACATCTTAGCTCTGCCAATTAGGCTACTTCTAAATAATCTCTGAGCCTCATTTTTTCCCAAATGTGAAAGGCTTACAGTGCCATCTACTTAAGAGAGTCGTTGCAAAATTAATCGAGAAGATGTATGTGAAGTATGAGAAACACAGTAGATGCTCAAATTTTACTTTGCTCTTTCCCCAGCTTCATTACCCGGTTGAAACAAATCTGTCTCTTCCCCTGGACACATTACACTTTTCAGGGTCACTATTTCCGGGGTTACATGATCAAATGTACTGAGGGACCAGGTAGTTCCAATAAATCAGTAATTTAAACTGGATATGGTGAACTAGAGAGCCCTAGATCCTTTCAGAATGGGCTACTACTGCTCACAGGCCGCTCATCGTTGCTGGATAGGATTTTAAGGCCCATGTAAGGGAGATACCCGAAATCCTGAATTTCTTATGAGATCTACTTTTATTTTAATTTAGGAAATTACTGATTTTTATCTTTAAACTTGGGAAGTTTGCAACAGAATTCAAATCAAATACACATATCTGTAGACCACGCAGGCCTACTAGCCAATGGTTTTAAACCTCTGGATGTCATTTCTAATGTTAATTTTCTAAATCTAGCATGAATCATGTCCCTGTGAATGCTGGGCTTGCCGACTAAAGAGTGAGTCCTTGGAGGAGAGGGACTCATCCTTTCATTTCTATGACGCCCCCTGCCCATAGTTTAATAATGAACCTGAAACAAAGTAGAATGAAGGGCTGAACTGGGTTAAATTCATAATGCCTTATAAATGGTAGACTTTTGGAAGTAAGAGTTTTGATTTAAGCAAATTAGAAATCATCTTTTCCAAACTGAGAAAATAGTTGTATCAAGTTGCTCATCCCAACAAAAAGCTAAGAATTACCCCTACTGAGGTTTCAATTAAACTGTACCCCGTCCCTTTCTCCATTCTGATGTCAGAGGGCAGAGGCATAGCCCGCCTTATAACACAAGACAAAATTCAAAGGGACATTGGAGAGCTAGTCCCATGTTCTCAACTGAAAAAGCACGGTTCCCTGAGGGCATGTAAGAGAATCCCTAAAGAGATGGTAGGGTCAGGAAACATGCACTCTAAAATATCTATTACTTAAAATTGTCTTCAGACACAATCATTAATTAAAATGTAAAGTAATATTAAAGGAGGATGTTGAATTTGAATGCAAGGGGTCTAATAATAATAATAAATCATATAAATTTCCGTTCGTAGAAAGCCACCATGTGCCAAGCACAACCCTAAGTGCTTTATCGACATTATCTCATTTAACCCATAATGCCTTCTGAGGTCTGTAATGGTACTTTATTCATTTTAAGATGAAGAAACTGAGGCTCAGGTAGGTTAAATAAATCTTGAAAAATGCTTAAGAGGAAGTGTTAACTCGATCCAGTTCTGAAGGCCACAATTTAATCAAGAGTGCTTTTCTGTTATAATTAGAGACCTCTACTCATACCCCTCTCTTCCAGAACAATCTCTCAGTAGGAGTCCTATGAGGGGCATTAATGAAAACTATTCACTTCACATGGAGGCTTCACAGACAGCTCTTAGTGATATAGCCTTAGGCTGATATAACATTTTCCTTCCCTAAGTTCTCGAAGCCCTTCTAGCATTAATACTACTATATTTTCATATCATCACCCCAATTTCAGATGGCCAAATTCAAGTATGGGGCAGTTAAGTATCTTTTCCATAATGTAATTCATTTAAGTACTACCAAATAATTAAAATATAGGCTCTTATTCTACTAAATATTAAATGGATGTTTGGTACAAGTTAATTACTCTATCCATGACTGTTTTCTTGTCTGAAAAATGGGCCCCTATGTCATAAGATTGCTTTGATGATTAAATGACATAAGAAAAGCAAAGCCATTTACTAATAGATGCTTTTGGCATTTGGTACATAGTAGGTGCCCAAAAAATGCTGATTATTATTATGGTTTTAAAATTTTTACCAATATTATAATTACCTGAGTATTTTAGCATCTATTCCTGAATGCTAGCAACTCTTAAATATTGACATATATCTAACAAATATTGCAGATGATCAGTTATAGGGTCAGAGAGAGAAAAAAGATTATTCTTTAAGGGTGTGGAGTTATACAATGAGGACATTACATTTTGAGTTTAGGAAAGTATTGTTAAAGATTCTGTAAGATGCTCACCCATTAAGGTTATCCCTGCCTTATGTTGTCTTTGAGTCATTTTACAACCCTGCAAGTTGTAGAAAACTGACAGTAATACAAATAATTTTTGTTTATAGAAATGGAAATTATACAATGGAATGCAATGGATTATCACTCTATGGATATTGAACATTTTTGCAAATTTAAAATTTAAAAATTCATTTGTAAATTGATTTCAGCATTTCTTATCTGATTATAATGTGTGAAACTTTTGAGTTTTCCTTTGAACCAGTTGTAACATCTTACGGGTACCCTAATTAATTAATGAATTAAATAAAATAAATAATGTGTTCATTTCATATTTGTGTGAGAGGTGTAATTTTATCTTTTAAAAAATATGTATTTTTTGATAAGAGTCAAAAACTATGTGTTCAAGGACATACATACTTCATAATTTATCGCAGTCTAACCTTAAGCAATCATTTGATTTATCATCCTGTGGGTTTCCTCTTCAGTAAAGTGATTTTAAAAATCTATATCTATATCATCCTTCTCTCTTCATAGGGTAATTCTGAGATTCTAATGAAAAAAATGAATATAAAAGTGACTTAAAACTGTCGATTTCTACACAAATGCCAGGGATTCGAACTACTCTATTCAGTGAGTGGTATGGTAAAGGCAGAGAGTGTAAGTGGCTCGTTGTCGGCAATTTGTTGGTGATAGAAATGCAGCCAGGCTGGTTGCTGTCTAGTCTAGTATCCTTACTGCATCACTATGTTTCCCTCTAAAGACCACAGTATATTAACATGAAACAAGAGGAAGCTGGTAGCAAAATGATTATGCATATTATCAACAACAACAATAATTCCAATAAACAGTACACTAGGATAGGGCCTGCAAGTGAAATGGATTTCCTTTGCAAATGATCCATCGAAACCTCAAAAGCAACCACTTCCTTCTACATAGCTCAGGCCCACAGAGAGCCCTGATGGAAAAGCCAATTCCTTCCAAAGGAATGAAGATGCTGAATTCAGAGCCCACACATGCAATTTTCAAGTTTAAAAAAGCTCACCTCATCTCCTGTTTCTCCTCAACTTACCAGCTTGGAGCTGCTAAATTTAGTGAAACAATTTTCCCAGAGGAGGAAACTTCTGGAGCCAGGAGAAACTTTAATATCATAATACCCAGCCCCTTTGGGATGCATATAACCTTCACCTTCATCAGCTCAGCCTTCATTGGAGATGATGTTTATATCAGATCCTTTAACATTTTTTTTCTGTTTTTGGCCAGATACATCACACTATAGATTCATATTGAGTTTAACGTTGGGTAGGGGTCTCAGTTCCTAAACCAGATGAGGTATTGTGCAGGGTCACAATTAGACTACTGCATCTCACAACTGAACTTCTATACAAAACAGAAATAGACCCACAGACATAGAAAACAAACATATGGTTAGCAAAAGGGAAAAGAGGGGGAGGGATAAATTAGGAGTTTGGGATTAACATATACACCCTACTGTATATAAAATAGATAACCAACAAGGACCATACAGGGAACTATACTCAATATTTTGTAATAACCTATAAGAGAAAAGAATCTGAAAAGAATAATATATATATATTATATTATATTTTATATATTATATTAATTTACATGTATAAATGAGTCACTTTGCTGTACACCTGAAAGTAACATAACACTGTAAATCAACTATACTTTAAAAAAAAGACTACTGCAACTCAATCATGGAGAAAGCAAAATTATCTCAATGCTTGCTCCCTGTTTTTTTTTTTTTTTTTTTTTTGCAGTACACGGGCCTCTCACCGCTGTGGCCTCTCACGTTGTGGAGCACAGGCTCCAGACGCACAGGCCCAGCGGCCATGGCCCACGGGCCCAGTCGCCCCACGGCATGCGGGATCCTCCCGGACCGGGGCACGAACCCGCGTCCCCTGCACTGGCAGGCGGACTCTCAACCACTGTGCCACCAGGGAAGCCCTTGCTTAAGGGCTTGTTTAAGCCTGACTTAATTTAATTTTACAGTTATATTGATCTAACATCAGTAACTTTTCACCAGCAGTGAAGTCATGGGAGGAGAGAGAAATAGAGACAGAGAAGGGAGTGGGGAAAGAGGGATGGGGGAAGGAAAGAAACAGAAAGAAAAGAAAAGAAATACATCACCTGGCCTAAAGAGCTCACTTAGATAACTAGCTGAGTAAGGACGCTGGGAAGTCAGGACCCCTTCCTGGTCTATAGTTTCCCCACTGAACCAAAAGGACCCTCAGAAGTATGGCTCCGAAGTTCTAATCTAGAATATGAAATGACTATTACTTGCAGGAATGCACTTCACAGAGTATCAAAATGCAGAGGCATTCTCCACAAGCACCATCGGAGAGGGATATTTACTACCTCTGGGTGTGGGAAGAGACCAAAGCTCTACAGAACTCACCAAATGCTAAATGGCGCACTGAAGCTCCGGGTAGGCCTCTTTCCCGGCTGCTAATTTATCAACCCCGAATTACCCTTTACATTACGTGACTATGTGCATCAAGCAAAATGCTATGTGGAGTGAAAAATCGAGCTGCATTTAGGGAGCCTTTTTACAGTGGAGTTAAAGGGCTGCTCTGTATCTATTTCAGGGAAATAGTCAAGAGCCCCACAGGAGCACAGTGGAGGGATGCAATTGAGAGGAAGAATCCACCTCGACTTCCACTGAATTCAATTTTGTGCATGCTCTGGAGTTAAGACATTGACACGTTGAAGTGAGGCTCAAGGGTCAAAATTCACAGAATGAGACTAGAAATGCTATCCTCCTCCTCTTCCACTCTAGGAAACCTCTTTTCCTTCAGCTTCCCTATCTTTGCTAACGGCATTATCACTCCAGGCAACCACCTGGCTGACTATAAACTCAACCCTTTTCCCTCTGTCTCTTCAGTGGCAACAGTGTTGTGGATTATTTATTCCTAATGCCTTTCCTTCCCATGCCCAACTTTTCACTGCCAACACCCACCTAACTTCCACATAACAAGTATTTTCTTGCACTCTAGGAGACAGGCACTAATACCTCACCGGTTTATGAACACGTCGTTTATAACTTGCCGAGTTCCTCCAGCTTAATCCAGTTCTCTCTGATCCAAGTGCCTTGATAAACACATCAATCTGCTGCCCTCTGCTGTAGGATCCTCCTTCATCATATTAGTCAAAATAATTCCTCCTTCCTCTGTTCCTCTTTACTGCGTTTCAGATTTCTTAAGTGTCAGTGTGGGTACAAACCTCCCGAGGATCTGATTAAGGTATCGATTCTGATTCAGTAGGTCTGGGGCACAGCCTGAGAATCTGCATTTGTAACGAAGCCCCTGCCCCAGGTGTTTGCTGCTGCTGCTGCACCAGAGCAAGGCTCTAGACAAAGTTCATTTTGTCTGATATCTGTAATCTTTGGGTGACTTCCACTGTTTCATGGAAACAATCAGGGTTCATTTCACTGGAATGTTTAATTAAACTATTAATTATCATACACATAGTTATCACACACTGATTTTTATTGTATATATTTGAATATTAATTATCACCTGCCAAATATGTTTACTGAACCAAGAAAATAGTGTTCTACAATTGTGTACCCCCAAAATACCTTGTATAGGATTTTCTATTTATTAGTCACCCAGGAAACTTTGCTGAATTAATAAATTATGAAGTTATATAGGTAAGAGGTTGCTAGTGACAGGAAGGTGATGAGGTTTTAGAGATGGTCCTGACACATATCCTGGTCCCTATGATCTATCCTCTGAAGGAAACTGTAGATTTCTTTCAAAGCATAAGCAGTTATTGGAAAAAATGTCCCAAGCACCAGTGAAGCAGAGAGGCGGTATTCAAATAGAAAGGACATATGATTAAGATTCTAGTGACCTGACATGTGGTCTTAGCTGTGCTTCTAATTCCCTGTATGATTATCAGAGCATCACTTAAGCTCTCGGGGCCTCCTTTTCCTCATCTGGCAAATGCTGAGTTTGGGCTGCATTAGGTCTCATCCAGCTCAAACCATCCATGAGCCTCCAGTATCCCTTGCTGTGGGAATAGGATGAGAGGAACATTGTCAGGGCCAGAGTGCAGTATGGTGGTTCATTCTGTCTCTTTCATTCTCCAAAATGGTAAAAAGGGCATCCTGTGCTCTGGGCATCAAGGCGGCTGCAATTGCTGTGCTCTTTTTGGACTTAATCTGTCACAGCTGCCTGTAAACTGCGGCTGAGTGGTGGGTAAAGGGGGCTGCTTGAACAAGCTCCATCAGCGATCAATTTACTATCCTACAGCTATTCAAGATTGCACCTCATTTACTCAAAGAATGAACTGTTGCAAGACAAAATCTCTGCTGACATGACTGAAGTAGGTCATGTTTCCACTGTTTCTCAAGCAGCGGGTGTTGTTGGATTCCCAGGCCCTACAGGGGCTACACTAGAGGAGGGGTGTGGATGATTCATGGTGCTTGGCGCCTAGGGAAATTATTCCAGGTGCTCAGCAAGGCCTGATTGGGATAAAGAGCCTCTTGATCAAGGCCAAATGAGGGTCAATGATTTATAGTCAAAAGATTCCTAACCGTTGTAACTAAATGCTATCATTTGTGAATTGAGAAAGCAATCTCCTTTTATTTTTCTCAAGACACATAGCAGTGCTGCAGTATTTAGCACAGTACTTAGTACACAAAGAGTGTATGTTGAATGGATGGATGTAGCAAATATCAAATAAGCCTTAAGCTAGGCATTCTGTATACTAATATGTTGGTTATCTATCGCTACTTAGCAAACCACCCCCAAACTCAGTGGCTTAAAACAACCATTTTAAACCTCTCACAACTGTGGGTTGAGTGGATTCAGCTGGGTGGTTCTTTTGTTCACGGGGTCTGGTCAAGTGGAGACTTAGCAGGGCTGGAATGGCTAAGAAGGCTCACTCACATGGAGCTGCCTATTGACCGTATATACACACAAAACAATATATTGACTTATGGGGAAAAATGCACTGAATTATGTAAAAGAGGCATAGAGATGGGACTGGCTATATGTGTAGGTTACTCTAGTGGGTTCATATCTTCTTTTTTCCCTCTGGGCTTCTTCTTCAGGTGGTTTCTCCTATGATAACAACAGTGACTGTTTTAATTCCAGACCCATATCCTCATTCTGAATCACTCCAAACAGTAATTTACACTATAGGCTGTGTATTAGAATCACCTGTGGTTCTTTTAAAAATAAAAGTTCTTAGGTTAGAAGCTAAATGTGCACTCTAAACCCACACACACAGTGATTCTAATGCACACTCACAGGGTAGAACTACTGACAGAGGAAAATATATGAAAAACCTGTGTACAGACATTCACCTTCACTCATAATTAGAGGTATATACATTGAAACTATTTCTTACCTATTAGATGGACATAAGTATGATAACACATTCTATTGGCCAGGCTGTGGGCAAGCTGATACTCTCATACATTGCTGATCGGAATGCAGGTTGGTATAATCATTTTTGGATGGGAATTTGGCAGTATCTAATAAAGATTCATTTATGGTTTGACCCAGTAATCCTGCAATAGAAATTTACTCTGATTTTTATCCTCCAGATATACAAAAATATGTAGATATACATTTAGTCATTGAAGCGTTGTCTGTAATTTTAAAATATTGGTAATAACAACATAAAAAGTCATATAGTAGAGTGGCTGCATAAACTCTGGCACATCTACAAGTAGAGTGCTATAATGTACAGCTGAAAAAGAATTGAGGACAATCTGCATGGACTGATATGAAAATATTTCCAGATATATTGTCATTTAAAGAAAGCAAAAGGCAAAAAATAAAAAAATCTATAGAAGCTCCCTTTGTGTAAGAAAGAAGAAATAAGAATATACAAGTTTCTGCTCAACCATACATAAAGAATCAGAGGACGGAGAACTTAGAAACTACTACTGAGATTGGTTACCAGTGGGCTTGAGTGGGAGTTGGGTGAACAGAATGTGGGTGTAGTAGCACTTTTCTAGGGATAGCTTTGTGTATAGTTTCACCTTTGGTACCGGATTCATGTATCACATAATCAAAAAATATTAACAGGGATGGGGAAGAAGGATGAACAGAATACAAACAGAGACAAAAGTTCCTTACTGAATTTGAAATGAATAGTATAACCACGCTGAAAGGGAAAAAGTAACTAACCCAACTATTTTTTGAACACTGTAGCCTAAGATGATCAGGTGATTTTAACATACAAGCAGGACTGTGAGCTACTGACCTAGGAAAAAATAGTACATCTTCCAATAATTTTCACAAAAAGAATATATTTCTTTCTTGAAATCAACCTCTTCCCCATTCCCCATGTCTCTTTATTTCTCACTGACCAAGTTAGATCAGTGGTCATTCCTGAGCTATTAGTCAGGGAGATGGCATGTCTTAATCCACTCAAGCTATTCAGGCTCATCTCAGAAACCAGAGGTGGGGTCAAATCCCACCCAAAAGGCATGAGTGCTAATGAAATAAAGATGATCCCTCCCAAATTATGGGTGAACATCATTTAGGAAAAAGAAGAAAAAATGGAGAAATATATTTACTGATGAAAAGGGGAGGAAATTGACACATCCAGCCAAGAATTGTGCACATTGAGGGGCAGGGATGTAATGAAGTCTGGTCCAGGAGGCAACACATGCTATTTTAAATGAATGACAGTAAACAAAGGATGGAATTCTGGAGAAGAGTCAGCTTTGGAGGTTCTAACTTTGAGTAAAGAAGGTGCTTGGTAATTACATTAAACACAAAATGGAAACAAAGGCAGGAAATTTTCAGAGACCCAGAAAACTAAAAACGGTCCCACTAAAATCAATAGGATGGGGTCCCACTAAATTCAATAGGATGGGTTAAGTCCCAGGGATCTCATTTTAAACAATCTTCTAAGGAGATTCAGATGTAGGTGGTCTGACCACCACACTTTAAGAAACCATTGCACTGGAGAAAACATGATGACATTTACCTAGTTGGTTTCAAGCACTGAAAAGAAAATAAGAATCAACTGACAAAATTCAGGTTCAGATATGAACCTGACCACTGGGCCTGGCTAATATTACCTATCCCAATGTTAATCATATCTAGTATAAAAAAATGCACCCATTACTGTACACTTTCCATGAGTTATGTCATTTAAATCTCACATCTGGAAGAAAACTTCAGTGTTAACATGTTTAGTTAACATGTTTAGTGTTATCTCAGTAAGTGGAAGACTTGGGGGTTCTGCCTGCCTGTAGAAACTGAGTTTCACCACTATGCTATATGCTACTTCCTTAAGAGAAGAAGGTATAGAGGTAATAGCAGAATCAGAGGTAACTCAAGTCTAAAAAATTTGGGATTGTAGAGTTTTGCAGAGATCCTGACTGGAATCAGTCTTAGTTTCACAGATGAGTGGAAGTAGGGATGGTGGTAAAGACTTACCTTACAGGAAAAAAGTTAAGCAATTACAAAAGTAGAGAGAGTCCTGGATAAGACGCTGAAAACACAGGTAACAAAAGGTTAAGTAATCAAATGGGACTACATCAAACTAAAGAGCTTCTGCATAGCAAAGGAAACAATCAATAAATTAAAAAGGCAACATACAGGGCTTCCCTGGTGGCGCAGTGGTTGAGAGTCCGCCTGCCAGTGCAGGGGACACGGGTTCGTGCCCAGGTCCGGGAAGATCCCACATGCCGCGGAGTGGCTGGGCCCGTGAGCCATGGCCGCTGAGCCTGCGCGTCCGGAGCCTGTGCTCCACAACGGGAGAGACCACAACAGTGAGAGGCCCACATACTGCAAAAATAAAAAAAAATAAAATAAAATAAAAATAAAAAAAGGCAACATACAGAATGGGAGAAAATATTTACAAACCATGTATCTGATAAGGGATTAATATCCAAAATATATAAAGAACTCATACAACTCAATAGCAAAAAAGCAAATAATCCAGTCAAAGAATGGGCAAAGGACCTGAATAGACTTTTTTCTGAAGATGACAATAGGTACATGAAAATATGCTCAACACCAATAATCATCACGGAAATGCAAATCAAAACCGCAGTGAGATATATCATCTCATACCTGTTAAGATGGCCATTATCAAAAAGACAAGAGATAGCAAATGTTAGCAAGGATACAGAAAAGAGGGAACTTTTATACACCATTGGTGGGAATGTAAAATTATATAGCCATTATGGAAAACAGTATAGAGGTTCCTCAAACAATTAAAAATTGAACTACCATATAACCCAGCAACCCCACTCTTCGGTATATATCTGAAAGAATTTAAATCGGTATCTTTAAGAGCTACCTGCACACCTAATGTTCATACAGCATTATTCACAATAGCCAAGATAGGAAAACAACCTAATTGTCCTTGGATGGATTAACTAATAAAGAAAATGTTACAGACACACAGACATACACACACACACACAGGAATATTATTGCATATTATTCAGCCATAAAAAAAGAAGAAAATTCTGCCATTTACTACAAGGTGGATGAACAACATAAATGAATCTGGAGGGAACTACACTGAGTGAAATAAATCATACAGAGAAAGACACATACTGTATGGTAGCACATATATGTGGAATCTAAAAAAAAAAAAAGTTGATTTCATAGAAATGGGGAATGGAATGGTGGTTGCCAGAGACTGGGAGAGGGGGAACCAGGGTGATTTAGGTCAAAAGGCACAAATTTTCAGTTATAAGAAGAATAAGTTCTGAGGATCTAAGTACAGCATGTTGACTATAGTCAATAATACAGGACTGTATACTTGAAAGTTGTTGAGAGTAGATCTTAAGCACTCTCACCACACACATGCACACAAGAGTTAACAAATGTTCACTGTGTGAGGTGATACATGTGTTAATTATCTTGATCTTGGTAATCATTCTACAATGTATATGCACATCAAATCATCAAACCATCCTGTTGTGCACTTTCAGTGTATACAGTTATATTTGTCAATTACTCCTCAACAAGGTTTTAAAAAAGGGAAGAGTAATATATCCCCAAAGCATTTTTTTTTTGGCTGTACTCTTTTTATTTTGATGGTTCTAAATCCCTAAGATGTGGAAGAAGCACATTCGGTGCATATTGAAGATACAAATTTCCACGTGCTTCTCCAGAGATTCCGGTGTAGTAGGTCTGGGGTAGGAAGCTGTATTTTAAACAAATTCTCAGGGCATTCTCTTATCTCTATTTGAGAAACTGCACTAGATTCTAGCCTCTCTCTCGCAGCAGTTTTTTAAAAACATATAGTTGATATACAACATTATGTTAGTTTCAGGTCATTTTAGAACAAAGAATGGGCCTTCAAATTCTGGTTTTATCACAGGTATCTCATGATGTTGAGCATGTTGATTGATATTTCTGGTCCTCAAACTTTCCCATTTATGAACTAAGAAGGCCAGCCTATGTACTTTACAGAGAAATGTGGAGAAATAGGAGATGTGAAACTGACTCATGGTTTTCAAAGAAAACAAAATTAAAGCCACCCAAGATAGAAACCCATCAATTCATAACCCTACTGAATTAGAGCACCTCTAAATTGATAATTTCATATACAATAGAAAACATTCTTATAGCTTATAAATAAAAGGTATATTTCAAAACAAGAAAAATGTTTTAAATGCAACATAATCAAAGGGCAGGCATTTTTTGTATAAGACACTGTATAGGGCTTCCCTGGTGGCGCAGTGGTTGAGAGTCCGCCTGCCGATGCAGGGGATATGGGTTCATGCCCCGGTCCGGGAGGATCCTACATGCAGCGGAGGGGCTGGGCCAGTGAGCCATGGCCGCTGAGCCTGCGTGTCCGGAGGCTATGCTCCGCAGCCCCGGGGAGAGGCCGCAGCAGCGAGTAGGCCCGCGTAGCGCAAAAAAAAAAAAAAAAAAAAAGACACTGTATAGAAAATTTTAGAAACGATTCATTTGAAAATGTTCACAGGCTGCCATTTTATTTCAAGATAAAACACTGATCCAAAAATTGGTTACGAGAAATATTTGGAAAGCATGTCAGCAATGCTAAAATTAGCTCATGCCTGGTCAACCTCTTTTTTTTTTTTTTTTTTTTTTTGCTGTACGCGGGCCTCTCACTGTTGTGGCCTCTCCCGTTGCGGAGCACAGGCTCGGGACGCGCAGGCTCAGCGGCCATGGCTCACGGGCCCAGCTGCTCCGCGGCAATGTGGGATCTTCCCGGACCGGGGCATGAACCCGCATCCCCTGCATCGGCAGGCGGACTCTCAACCACTGCACCACCAGGGAAGCCCTGGTCAACCTCTTTTAACTGTCTATGTGGAAACATCACCCAGAATGAGAGAGGACCTCCTCTGGTCTTTCCTTACTGCCATTAACCCTGTACCTCCTCTTACGTATAATATAGTCAGATCCCAGAGGAAGAAAAAGTAGAGTTGCAACCCAGATTCTCAACACAGACAAATGAGCAAACAACCGTTAACAGTACCCACTCCACCCTAAATCTCTACCTCTTCCTCCAAATGCTTCTGAGTGTCTAGCTAAATTTCTACATGGCAGAATAACAGAAATCAGTATGTACAAATGTGCCCACTGAAGTGACAGAACAAACATCCCATCTTTACTGACATCACTACCAAGTACTGAGTGTCTAGGTCCTATAATATTCAGTATACACACATTATTCTATTTAATCCAAAATTAGCTCTGTCTCTTATTATATTTCTGGTTTCCTTGGCTACCAATTAGTAACTTCTGTCCCTAGCTATGCTGTTGCTGATACCTAGAGAATTTCTGGTCTCCTAACACTGGCGTTAGCCTCATATAACTTGACTTTTACCCTCAAAAAAAATCCAAGGTGAAGAAAAAAGCAG
>NW_020837951.1:15684331-15780150 GCF_003676395.1 Aethalodelphis obliquidens
GTATAACTGCTTTACAATGTTGTGTTACTTTCTGCTGTATAAGAAAGCGAATCTGCTATATGTATACATATATCCCAATATCCCCACCCTCTTGCATCTCCATCCCAACCTCCCTATCCAACCCCTCTAGGTGGTCACAAAGCATGAGCTGATCTCCCTGTGCTATGTGGCTGCTTCCCACTAGCTATATTACAATTGGCAGTGTATATATGTCAATGCCACTCTCTCACTTTGTCTCAGCTTAGACTTCCCCCTCCCCGTGCCCTCAAGTCTATTCTCTATGTCTGCGTCTTTATTCCTGTCCTGCCCCAGAGTTCTTCAGAACCATTTTTTTTTTAGATTCCATATATATGTGTTAGCATACGGTATTTGTTTTTCTCTTTCTGATTTACTTCACTATGTATGACAGACTCTAGGTCCATCCACCTCACTACAATAACTCAATTTCATTTCTTTTTATGGTTGAGTAATATTCCATTGTATATATGTGCCGCATCTTCTTTATCCGGTCATCTGTTGATGGACACTTAGGTTGCTTCCATGTCCTGGCTATTGTAAATAGAGCTGCAATGAACATTGTGGTACATGACTCTTTTTGAATTATGGTTTTCTCAGGGTATATGCCCAGTAGTGGGATTGCTGGGTCATATGGTAGTTCTATTTTTAGGTTTTTAAGGAACCTCCATACAGTTCTTCATAATGGCTGTATCAATTTTCATTCCCACCAACAGTGCAAGAGGGTTCCCTTTTCTCCACACCCTCTCCAGCATTTATTGTTTGTAGATTTTTTGATGATGGCCATTCTGAACTGGTGTGAGGTGAAACCTCATTGTAGTTTTGATTTGCATTTCTCTAATAATTAGTGATGCTGAGCAGCTTTTCATGTGCTTCTTGGCCACCTGTATGTCTTCTTTGGAGAAATGTCTATTTAGGTCTTCTGTCCATTTTTGGATTAGGTTGTTTTTTTTTTTTTGATATTGAGCTACATGAACTGCTTGTATACTTCGGAGATTAATCCTTTGTCAGCTGCTTCACTTGCAAATATTTTCTCCCATTCTGAAGGTTGTCTTTTCATCTTGTGTACGGTTTCCTTTGATGTGCAAAAGCTTTTAAGTTTCATTAGGTCCCATTTGTTTATTTTTGTTTTTATTTCCATTTCTCTTGGAGATGGGTCAAAAAGGATCTTGCTGTGATTTATGTCATAGTGTTGTGCCTATGTTTTCCTCTAAGAGTTTTATAGTGTCTGGCCTTACATTTAGGTCTTTATTCCATTTTGAGTTTATTTTTGTGTATGGTGTTAGGGAGTGTTCTCATTTCATTCTTTTACATGTAGCTGTCCAGTTTTCCCAGCACCACTTATTGAAGAGGCTGTCTTTTCTCCATTGTATATTCTTGACTCCTTTATCAAAGATAAGATGACCATATGTGTGTGTGTTTTACTCTGGGCTTTCTATCCTGTTCCATTGATCTATATTTATGTTTTTGTGCCCATACCATACTGTCTTGATTACTGTAGCTTTGTATTATAGTCTGAAGTCAGGAAGCCTGATTTTTCCAGCTCCATTTTTCTTTCTCAAGATTCTTTGGCTATTTGGGATCATTTGTGTTTCCATACAAATTGTGAAATTTTTTCTTCTAGTTCTGTGAAAAATGCCATTGGTAGTTTGATAGGGATTGCATTGAATCTGTAGATTGCTTTGTGCAGTATAGTCATTTTCACAATGTTGATTCTTCCAACAAAAGAACATGGTATATCTCTCCATCTGTTTGTATCATCTTTAATTTCTTTCATCAGTGTCTTACAGTTTTCTGCATACAGGTCTTTTGTCTCCTAAGGTAGGCTTATTCCTAGGTATTTTTTTCTTTTCATTGTTATAGTAAATGGGAGTGTTTCCTTAATTTCTCTTTCAGATTTTTTGTTGTTACTGTATAGGAATGCAAGAGATTTCTGTGCATTCATTTTGTATCCTGCTACTTTACCAAATTCATTGATTAGCTCTAGTAGTTTTCTGGTGGCATCTTTAGGATTCTCTATGTATAGTATCATGTCATCTGCAAACAGTGACAGTTTTACTTCTTCTTTTCCATTTTGGATTCCTTTTATTTCTTTTTCTTCTCTGATTACTGGGGTTAAAACTTCCAAAACTATGTTGAATAACAGTGGTGAGAGTGGGCAACCTTGTCTTGTTCCTGATCTTGGTGGAAATGGTTTAAGTTTTTCACCCTTGACAACGATGTTGGCTGTGGGTTTGTCATATATGGCCTTTATTATGTTGAGGTAAGTTCCCTGTATGCCTACTTTCTGGAGGGTTTTTATCATAAATGGGTGTTGAATTTTGTCAAAAGCTTTTTCTGCATCTATTGAGATGATCATATGGTTTTTCTCCTTCAATTTGTTAATATGGTGTATCACCTTGATTGATTTGCGTGTATTGAAGGATCCTTGCATTCCTGGGATAAACCCCACTTGATCATGGTGTATGACCCGTTTAATGTGCTGTTGGATTCTGTTTGCTAGTATTCTGTTGAGGATTTTTACATCTATGTTCATCAGTGACATTGGCCTGTAGTTTTCTTTCTTTGTGACATCCTTGTCTGGTTTTGGTATCAGGGTGATGGTGGCCTCGTAGAATGAGTTTGGGAGTGTTCCTCCCTCTGCTATATTTTGGAAGAGTTTGAGAAGGACAGGTGTTAGTTCTTCTCTAAATGTTTGATAGAATTCGCCTATGAAGCCATCTGGCCCAGGGCTTTTGTTTGTTGGAAGATTTTTAATCACAGTTTCAATTTCAGTGCTTGTGATTGGTCTGTTTATATTTTCTATTACTTCCTGGTTTAGTTTCAGAAGGTTGTGCTTTTCTAAGAATTTGTCCATTTCTTCCAGGTTGTCCATTTTATTAGCATATAATTGCTTGTAGTAATCTCTCATGATCCTTTGCATTCCTGCAGTGTCAGTTTTTACTTCTCCTTTTTCCTTTCTAATTCTGTTGATTTGAATCTTCTCCCATTTTTTCTTGATGAGTCTGGCTCATGGTTTATCAATTTTGTTTATCTTCTCAAAGAACCAGGTTTTAGTTTTATTGATCTTTGCTATTGTTTCCTTCATTTCTTTTTCATTTTTTTCTGATCTGATTTTTATTTCTTTCCTTCTGCTAACTTTGGGGTTTTTTTTGTTCTTCTTTCTCTAATTGCTTTAGGTGTAAGGTTCAGTTGTTTATTTGAGAGTTTTTTTGTTTCCTGAGGTAGGATTTTATTACTATAAACTCCCTCTTAGAACTGCTTTTGCTGCATCCCATAGGTTTTGGGTCATCGTGTTTTCATTGTCATTTTTTTCTCAGTATTTTTTGATTTCCTCTTTGATTTTTTCATCAATCTCCTAGTTATTTAGTAGCGTATTGTTTAGCCTCCATGTGTTTGTATTTTTTACAGTTTTTTTTCCTGTAATTGATATCTAGTTTCATAGCATTGTGGTTGGAAAAGATAGTTGATATGATTTCAGTTTTCTTAAATTTACCAAGGCTTGATTTGGGATGCAAGATATGATCTATCCTGGAGAATGTTCCATGAACACTTGAGAAGACAGTGTATTCTGTTGTGTTTGGATGGAATGTCCTATAAGTATTGATTAAGTCCATCTTGTTTAATGTGTCATTTAAAGTTTGTGTTTCCTTATTTATTTTCATTTTGGATGATCCGTCCATTGGTGGAAGTCGGGTATTAACGTCCCCTGCTAGTATTGTGTTACTGTCATTTCCCCTTTTATGGCTGTTTGCATTATTTGCCTTATGTATTGAGGTGCTCCTATGTTGGGTGCTTAAGTATTTACAATAGTTATATCTTCTTTTTGGATTGATCCCTTGATCATTATATAGTGTCCTTCTTTGTCTCTTTTAATAGTTTTTATTTTAAAATCTATTTTGTCTGATAATGAGAATTGCTACTCCAGCTTTCTTTTGGTTTCCATTTGCATGGAATATCTTTTTCCATCCCTTCACTTTCACTCTGTATGTGTCCCTAGGTCTGAAGTGGGTCTATTGTAGACAGCATATATATGGGTCTTGTTTTTGTATCCATTCAGCCAGTCTGTATCTTTTGGTTGGAGCATTCAAACCATTTACATTTAAGGTAATTATCAATATGTATGTTCCTATTACCATTTTCCTAATTGTTTTGGGTTTGTTTTTGTAGGTCTTTTCCTTGTCTGGTGTTTCCTGCCTGGAGAAGTTCCTTTAGCATTTCTTGTAAAGCTAGTTTGGTGGTGCTGAATTCTCTTAGCTTTTGCTTGTCTGTAAAGGTTTTAATTTCTCCATCAAATCCGAATGAGATCCTTGCTGGGTAGAGTAATCTTGGTTGTAGGTTTTTCCCTTTCATCACTTTAAATATGTCCTGCTACACCCTTCTGGCTTGCAGAGTTTCTGCTGAAAGATCAGCTGTTAACCTTATGGGGATTCCCTTGGATGTTATTTTTCCCTTGCTGCTTTTAACATTTTTTGTTTGTACTTAATTTTTTATAGTTTGATTCATGCCTGTCTTGGCATGTTTCTCCTTGGATGTATCCTGTACGGGACTCTCTGTGCTTCCTGAACTTCACTGACTATTTTCTTTCCCATATTAGGGAAGTTTTCAACTATAATCTCTTGAAATATTTTCTCAGTCCATTTTTCTTTTTCCTCTTCTTCTTCTGGGACCCCTATAATTTGAATGTTGGTACGTGCAATGTTATCCCAGAGGTCTCTGAGACTGTCCTCAAGTCTTTTCATTCTTTTTCCTTTATTCTGCTCTGTGGTAGTTATTTCCACTATTTTATCTTCCAGGTCACTTATCTGTTCTTCTGCCCCAGTTATTCTGCTATTGATTCCTTCTAGAGAATTTTTAATTTCATTTATTGTGTTGTTCATCATTGCTTGTTTGCTCTTTAGTTCTTCTAGGTCCTTGTTAAAAGTTTCTTGTATTTTCTCCATTCTATTTCCAAGATTTTGGATCATCTTTACTATCATTCCTCTGAGTTATTTTTCAGGTATACTGCCTATTTCCTGTTCATTTGTTAGGTCTGGTGGGTTTTTACCTTGCTCCTTCATCTGCTGTGTATTTCTCTGTCTTCTCATTTTGTTTAGCTTACTGTGTTTAGTTTCTCCTTTTCGCAGGCTGCAGGTTCCTGGTTCCCGATGTTTTTGGTGTCTGACCCCAGTGGGTAAGGTTGGCTCAGTGGGTTGTGTAGGCTTCCTGGTGGAGGGTACTTTTGCCTGTGTTCTGGTGGATGAGGCTGGATCTTGTCTTTCTTGTGGGCAGGACCACGTCTGGTGGTGTGTTTTGGGGTGTCTGTGAACTTATGATTTTAGGCAGCCTCTCTCCTAATGGGTGGGGCTGTGTTTCTGTCTGCAAGTTGTTTGGCATGGGGTGCCCAGCCCTGGAGCTTGCTGGTCGTTGAGTCGAGCTGAGTCTTAGCATTGAGATCGAGATCTCTGGGAGAGCTCTTGCTGATTGATATCACATGGGGCCGGGAGGGCTCTGGTGGTCCAATGTCCTGATCTTAGCTCTCCCACCTCAGAGGCTCAAGCCTGACCTCTGGCCAGAGCACCAAGACCCCGTCAGCCACACGGCTTTTGGGATGTCCGAGGTCTTCTGTCAGCATTCAGTAGGTGTTCTGTGGGAGTCGTTCCACATGTAGATGTGTTTTTGATGTATCTGTGGGGACGAAGGTGGTCTCCACATCTTACTCCTCCGCCATCTTGAAGGTCCTCCTCAAGATATTTTAGACATGCCCATCCTTTGGGGCCACCAATGTAGGTGAAAGTTAAGGTGGAGTCTGAGTACCTGAAATCGGGCAGGGCGGGGTCATGCCAGGGCCAGGTGTGCTCAAGGCATGGGGGTGGTGTCATGCATTTTGATATGGGACACGAAAGAAGATTCAATGTGTCATAGGAACTCAGGAGAAGTTGCAACTTGCTTTACAAGTTAGAAGAAGTTTCACAGAGGAAAGTTTATAAAGAATGACTCCTGTCCAAAAATACCTTCTCCACTGATGCCTGAAATTCCAACATCATTCACTCAGCTGTGCACAGCAACCTGGAAAGAGTTTTAAGCAGGAGATCTTTAGTAGATATCTCCTCTCCTGCCTCCACCTCCTTCCCGCTTTCCCATCTCCACCTCTTCATCTCACCACTTCTCAGGCTTAGCAGAAACCAGTGTGCACTTAGCAGAATTCTAGCACTGGCCACAGTTCCATTTCTATCAAATACAATATTGTTTTCTAGGGATGATAAGACAATCACTTATCATGCTGGTTGTGACAGTGGCCCCCTCTTAAGCTACTGGTGAGAAAATTTGGGGTCACTCCATTATCGCGTCATTGATTTTGAAATTCAGTTTCTTCTCTGGACATCTATTTTCATGGAGAGGAAAGTTGTTTAAGAAATACAGAAGGGCTTCAGCTCTTCTTTTTTCTTGTAGCACTCCCCACCACACACTTCTTTTTTTTTCCCAGGCAGATGGTAATTTGTATAGTAGCTGATATAAAAGCAGCTTAACAGATGAAATCTATGGTCAAAGCCTGTGGACATCATCGAGGAGTTAATGAAATTTCTGTGCTTGGAACAGATTATTAGGCAACAGCTGAGACTGGAAAAAAGATTAAGCTACTGAATTGCTGGCAGAACCAGAGGAAGGAGTCTAAAGTCAGCATTCATCATGCCTCATAGAAGATGAACAATTCGGGAAATAGAATTGGGTGATTTGTTCTGAGCTATGAAGGCACTGTGCCTTGTCCTTCTCCGACCTAAATGGGTGGACATTGTTTCTCTTGCCCAGTGTATTCCATCACTCCCCCTGCTCAAAACCCTCCATAAGCAGCCAGTCCTCATGCACTCATAACCTAGCATTCTGGAACCTCCAGGAGCCTCCCTGAAACCCCTTTCCACAGTATATCTATCTCATTGCTTTGCTACATAAAGTATCATTTTGGGATCATCAGGCTGCTTTTACACAAGACGTTTTGCATAGACATTCACTGTGCTTTACTCACTGATCTCTATTTCCACATCTTTGTTTACATTATTGCCTCATCTAGAAACAATCCCTCCACACTTTATATTTAGCTACAAGATAAATAGTAAAATTGGGATTTTGCCTTAATTATAATAGGTAGAATTGTAAGAGTGCTTGCCTATGCGCTGCACTGCGGATGCTTGTGTGGAAACAAAGAAGACTCAGAAATATTTTCTGCTCACAAGGAAACTAGAGTCTTAGAAGAACAATGACATAATCAGAAAAAGTCACTTTTCAGTGAACTCTTATGGTGTCTTAATAGCTTCCATTTATTGAGTGTTTACTAGGTGCCAAGCATTGTAGTAAATGACTTCCATGAACCATCATTTTTGTCACAAATGTTTTGTGAGGTAGGGCTGTAATTATTCCCACTTTACAGATGAATAGATGCTCAGAAAGGTTGAGTAACTTGCCCAAAGTCAGTAAATAGCTAAGTAGAGATGCAAAGTGGAGTCTCTGACACCAAAATATGTATTCTTTCCACCATGTTGTGCTGAGGACTAATTTAGGTTTAGTGTACAGAATGAACTAGAGATGAGAGTAAGACTAAAAAAGGAGTGCAGAGTTAAACTAAAATCCTATAACATTCTGAGTAAGAGTTAATGAGAATATGGATATGGGGGTGGCCTTTAGAATGGGGAAAAGTGACTAATATGCTAAAATAGACTCTTTAAGGATTATTGACTGCTTGGGTGCAGGGTGCAAAGAGAGAGCTGTCAGAGGTAACACTAAGATCCAGTGAGAGTACAGTCAGCCCTCTGTATCTGTGGGTTCTGCATCCACAAATTCAGCCAACCAAGGATCAAAAATATTCAGAAGAAAAAAATTCCAGAATGTTCCAAAAAGCAAAATTAGAATTTGCCACAGCCAGCAACTATTTACATAGCATTTACATTATATTTACAACTATTTACATAGCATTTACATTGTATTAGGTATAAGTAATCTAGAGATGATTTAAAGTAAATGGGAGGATTGCATAAGTTATATGCAAATACTCCATCATTTTATATAAGGGACTTTAGCATCTGTGGATTTTGATATCCATGGAGGTCCTGGAACCAGTCCCCCATGGATACCGAATGGTGACTGTATATGCAGAGAAAGGAAAATCTCTTTGGAAGAAATGGTTTCCCTGTAACATAAACCCATTGGCCCAAACTTTCCTCTGGATAAAAGTCCTTCCTAGTCACTAAAAGAACAGTAATACCCACAAGAGTCTTTAATTCTTTAAGCTAATAAGCATCAGTCACCCTTCTTGTTTGTCACAGGTCAGGACTCTCCCGTCTCTTACTCCCACAAGACTTCTGCTTCTTCTCTAAGGCACAGGTAAGAAAGAATCAGAAGAGATTCAGAGGGAATGGTTCCTCTTCTTTCAATTCCAGCCACAGTGGAGTAAAGCCAAGTGGTCTGCACTTGATTTTTCATTTAACTTGTTTGTGCAGTAAAATGCTCTGGATGCAGATTAACTTCCCCTGCTCAATACTATCTAATTGATTCACCTCCCTTGAAGCAGAAGCTTGCAAGGCTTTTGATAAATAGATTGAAAGGCTTTCTTTGCTTCATAACTGCCTCCATAAGCAATACCTCAACTAGGACAAAGAATTCTAGGTACCCTCCATTTTTAAAAAAGCACCAGCATTGGGGTTGGGGGAATAAGCAACTCCTCCTCCACTAGAGGTACACTCATTTTATTGGGTAACTATAAAGGTTATGGGAGAGCTATTCCAGAGACAGTGCAGGGGATCACTGTGTGTTGAGCAGAGTATGGGCCAGAAACTGTGTTTGTAAAGCGTACAGTATCTTGTACATCCATCAGGAGAATCTTATGAGATGTGTATTGCAATTCAAACTCTGGGGCTATAAAAACTGATGCACCGAGAAGTTAAGTAACTGGCCTGTGACAGCACAGTTAGAAAATGCTGGAGCTAAAATTCTCCCTCCTTGTCAACACAGAGTTCCAGTACGTTCCTCCTCTAAAAAAAATGAAACCCAACGGTTGTTAAATAAGGGAATTTAAAACTGAGAACAATGTCAAAAACAAATTGTGACAGGATGAATGCTGAACAGCCAAACTCAACTGCTCCTTCTCTGCTAAGAAATAGAAGCAGCTGAGGGAAGGGGGGAAAACCCTCTCTCCGGGGGTATGTGACAAAGAGGCACTGAAGTGTGAGATGTGGAAATGGAAGGGGCCTTTGATCACTGCACAAAGCAGTTATGCTCACAAGAAAGGATGCTGGAGCAATCAGCTGCTGTCCCTGGTCCCAGGATCAGGCAGCGGCCTCAGGGCCTGTCTCCAGTACAAAGGCAAACACCAGATTTCCTCTCCGAACCTGACTGTGTACCTCCTATTTGATCACCAAATGGATGTACCTCCTGCAAAGAGAAAAGGCATCTCGTAGACTTTGCTCACAGTTGTTCTGCTCATTCTCAGGTCCATTTTCCATCTTTTCCTGCTGTGTTTCTTCCATAGTTGTGTGTATACTCAAATGCACATGTTGTACTGCACTAACTCACAGGCCATTATACACGAGTGTGTACTGAGAAAGTTGCATACATTGGGAATCTCCCCTTCATTCTTTCTGCCATTTATCAACACTCATTCATCAGTACCACTGGATACCCAATGCACTGTTATATGCAGTCTAAAACATGGCCTTCACCTTCAAGATGTTCACAGACTAGTGTGGACTGAAAAAAATGCACAACCTAAAAGTTGAGAATTCTGTTTTATTCGGTGGACAAAACTGAGGACTTAAGCCTAGAAGACAGCCTCTCAGATAGCTCTGAGGCACTGCTCCCAAGAGGTAAGGGAGGAACCAGGATACATAGGCGTTTTGCAACAAAAACCAGGTAGTTGGAACATCAAAAGATTACTGTTAATTAAAGAAAACCAGACATCTTAAGTTAATGAATTTAGCTCTTTTCTATGTATGGGAAGATGCAAGAGTCTGGGCTCATTGAAATCACTCCTTTGGTATGCACCTTAACTGTCTAGGGCCAGGTTTTGTTCTTTCCCAGCCTGAATCCCCTCAGGGTGCACAGTCTGGTGGCTGCAGTGGCTGACGGCTTGATGGCCACAACATCCTTTGTCTCCTGATATGGCAGGTGACATTCTTAGTTCACACTAGTAAGAGAAGATGTGAAAATATCGGCTACAATGTTGTATAATATTGGGGATGAGTGTGGTATTTTAGATGGTCTAAAGAAGGAGGATCCACAGTGAGTGATAGAAATAGAAGAAAAAATAACTTTAGTAATGATAACATTTACAGGGCATTTGATTCTTTCTAGGCATTGCTATCAAACACTTTCCAGGCCTTGGCAATAGAATGGTGAACAAGTCAGACTAGACTCCTGCTCTGATGGGGTGGGGGAGACACACAGTAAACAGGCACTCAAATATATAAGATAATGTCCGATAGCAATTCAGGCTACAAGGGAAATAAAACAGGACAATGTGGCACTGAGTTGCTCAGGAATGAAAACACTGAATGATGCAGTCAGAGAAGCTCCCCTGAAAGGTTGATATTCTAGTTAAGATTTAAATAAGAAAAGGAGGCAGAGTAAAATTGACTGTCGCATCGAAAAGTCATGAGAAAAGACCTCGGGCCAAAAATATCTCATAATGATGCCTTAGATCCCACTATTGTTCATTGACTTCATGTGGCTGACAGGAAAATTCAACTTTCAGATCTCCTACTGCAGGATGGCTTAGCAGAATGATGTCCCCAGCTACTGCCCTATGGATCCCACGGACAGATCCTAGCCAGTGACTGAGCACAATAAGGGTATTATACAAGGTCCATGCTAGTGAGACAGGGACTAATCAGATGGATGACCATGGCTCAAGGTCTTCCTCTTGACCTGGATAAATCTTTCCTGGAACCATGCTGCAATGTGAAACTCCTGTCACTCCAGTCTTCCTTTCTTTTCTTTCTCTTTCCTGAGGAATCAGACCTGTATCACCGTCTGAAGGCTCTGTTGTTTCCTGCTCCCTTCCCCAGTAAACCTCTCAATCATTCCTTCTAGGCTTCTACTTCTCAGTAGACGCCCAAAACCACAGCTATGAGTAGGAGTTACCCAGTAGATATTCTGCCTTGGGAGAAACAAACTAGAAAAAGACAAGGTAAGTGTTAAAGACTGCAGTATAATGTGTACAAATGAATAGTAATATGTATTTAGATAAAAAGAATAAAAGTACCAGGGGAGAAGAATGATTGTGGGATCAAGAGACTAAGTAAGAAGTAAAATCCAGAATCAGGCAGCCCATGGTTAGAAACTAGGCGGAGGTGAGAGGCTCACAATAGCGTCTTGAACTCAGAATTCAGTGGAAGACTTGGGTGCCAGAGACTGAGTTTGTTAAGGTCAACTTCCCTAATGAATTGAAAGTGTTACTCTGAATATGCTGCTTAAGTACATGAGAACTGGAAAAAAATTCTGCCTAACATTTCTTGTACTCTCATTTTCAGCATGAAGTTCTCCTGCAACATCTTTTAGCCCACATCCCTTATTTTGCAGCGTAAACTCAGTGAGATCCTAAATCTCCTTTAGTCTTTCCCTCAATTGATGCATGGGGTTTAGGCAACTCTAATAGTTGGCTGATGATTGATGCTCAATATATAAGACTTAAAAGACACTGTAGGTACTGATAGGTTGAGTAATGCTAAAGTCTAGAAAACGATTCAAATTTAAAGGTGGAGGTTGCATGTCATAACATAAAGTCTCCAAAGTAAAAGACAATCCAAGATTGCACTGACAAGCCTTTTAAAAATTATTATCTTCTGGTAATCTTCCCTCTGGGGAACAACAGCAGATGTAGGTTGTTTTGGTAATGGTGGTGAGGTAAGAGGTCAGGGAGAGGGAGCTGTATGGAAGAAGGGCTTTATTATGTATATAAGGCTTAGTCACAATATATTTTTGGACCAAACTGCAAGTCGTCCAGAGCAGGTGTCCCCAACCCCCGGGCCACGGACTGGTACCAGTCTGTGGCCTGTTAGGAACCTGGGCCGCACAGCAGGAGGTTGAGTGGTGGGCGAGTGAGCAAAGCTTCATGTGCCGCTCCCCATCGCTCCCCACTGCTCCCCATTGCTCCCATCGCTCCCCACCGCTCCCATCGCTCCCCACCGCTCCCATCCCTCCCCACTGCTCCCCAACACTCCCATCACTCCCCACCACTCCCCATCACTCCCATTGCTCCCCATCACTCCCATCGCTCCCCATCACTCCCATTGCTCCCCACTGAACCCCACCACTCCCCATCGCTCCCCATCGTTCCCCACCGCTCCCCATCGCTCCCGATCGCTCGCATTACTGCCTGAACCATCCCCTCACCACCCCGGCCATGGAAAAATTGTCTTCCATGAAACTGGTCCCTGGTGCCAAAAAGGTTGCGAATCGCTGGTCCAGAGTCTTGCTTCATGATGTCATGGTCATAATGACATGACTAAAATAACCTAATATTCTGACAACCAGAATAGTTTCGTCTTTTCTGAAGGATCAAGGGACTGCAATTATGAGGGGTGGGGCTAGGTTCTGACATCAGTAATTGACATGATAATGGGGGAAAAAAAAAACTGAGGACAAAATGAAAACTCACCAGGCAGGCAGGTATTCCATGAAAAGTATGTTGAGAAGACACAGGAAGATAACTGAATTCAGGCCTCAGTTAAGAAGTGATGTACAGAGATCCAGGTAGCCGGTTCACACCAGGGATGAGATCCTGCAGAATAAAAAATGAGATTCTTATTTTCTAAGGCAAGCCCTTTGAATATCCTAGTATATGATACACTATAGAGAAGTTGTAATTACAATGACAATTTCAAACATATTACAAGGTTATGTGATAATAATTAAAGAAGAAAATTAAAACAAAAATATAAGTTAGTAAATAAAAAAGAAACATAAGAGAGCAATAAGTGAGTAAAAGTGATAGAAATGTCATGCACACATGAAAATTACCAGATCGCGATTAACTGAGAAACGGATATAGCTAAAGACACTCTCTAAACTCCAAGTAAAGGATAAGGCAACAGTCACCAATAACAATAACAAGACATTGCTTATGCAATGTCTCTAAAGTGCATACAGAGTTGACAACAATAAAGAACATCCCAACAATAATGGAGGCTGGGTGAACATAAGTGGAATAAATAAGAGTATTATATACTCATTGGCTTCTAACTCTCGTGACATAAAAACCTAAGACAGGAGTTGTGTACCATATTAACAGAATAAGAAAGGAGGACTTTTCCTAGAAAAGAGATAGAGTGGTTGGAACTTATGAAGTTGATGAGAGAAAAGTGTTAATGGTAATTAGAAGTAAAGGGTGAAAAGCCTTCCACCCCATTTTATATCTTCCAGGTAGTTATTTCATTTTTGTATTATTCCCTTTCCCATTGAAAACCAATTGTTGGGAATATCTTTCTTGATGGGTATAATTATGTAACTGTTCTGGAAAGTTTCTCTACCTCTTTCTCATAAATACTGAAAAGAATGAGAATTTCCCCTCAGTCCCATATGGCTACCATTTTTCTGATTTTTTCCTTGAGGCTTTATTCTTGTCTGTTATGTTCCAAAGACTCTCCCTGAAGCACTGGTCCCTCTTAAGCAGTCCAACTTTCCTTCATGATTTATAGTGGGAGCTTTTGTTTCTCTATAAAAATGTACCCCACAGCACACTGGTGTACAGCAAGCCCATCCCAGGTGAATCACCAGATGCTGATTTCAAATTCCTTTTGGCTACAACCGCAGAGAAAGATCACGAGGTGATGCTTGTCTGACGGAGCTCGGGGCAGAGAGGTTTGTGGAATGCTCACCTCTTGCTACCAGTAAGAGGTAAGAAGTGCAATAAAGCAGCAGACCAGCAAAAGAGAATGATCAGGCATTTACTGAAACATTTGAGTATTAAGTCTCAAGATTGTAAGAAAGTTCTACAGAGCTGTAAAGTTCTCCTCAAATAGCAAAACAGTGCCAAAGGGTGACCAGGTGAATGGTGTAATAACTGTGGATGCTTTTACAGAAAGAATCTGTGAGTCATTGTTATGCCACGGTAGTGATGATGTTGTAATTGTTGCTGACTTGTTTAGTGTTGTTTTGAGTCCTTTTGTGCCTTCAAGTGAGACAACAGAAATTCTAGTATCTGAATGTGTGCTGCCAACCACAAATGTTTCTCACCACTGCTGTGTAGATTTGACCAGACTTGTGTGTTCATCACGACTGTCATTCATGTAAGCAGGAAGGTGCATGCATGGCTGAGTGTCTGCAAATGACATTTTCTGACTGGGGAAACTAGAAAATGAGAAAATTGAGTATGTTATTACCATTAGAGGCTTTGTGGGCTAGAGGCTGCAATAAACCATTTACGTAATTGAAAAGAATTCTGAGAATATGCCCAAATCACTGGGAGAGAGCCCTGGGACCAAATGGCAGAATCTGCTTTGATGATAAGATGGCAAGTGGTGGCAATTGTGCTGTGTGCTTACCATGGACTAAACGTTTCTAAGAGAACTTCCATTTATTCCAATGCTTCTATGACCTTCCCACAAACTTATACAACCAGGTGGCCCTTAAATTAGACTATGATAGTCATAGTATCACCATGAGAAACTGCAAATTTCATTCTACCTCATTCTGTAATACGTCCTCCCCTCAGTCTTGTTTCCAGACAATAGCTCAGTGTGAATTTTTGGTTCTAGCCAGACTCACCTCCTTCACATTGGCAATACCATCCTTCATATACTTAAGACACCATGCTAAGACATTATGTAAATCATCACTAATCCTCAAAACAGCACATGTATAGATATTATATTATTATCACAATTTTATAAGCAGAAAAACTGAGACACAGAGAAGTTATGTAATACAGCAAAGGTCACATGGATAATTCAAGTCACAAAACTTGAATTCAAAATGGTATAGTCCGAAGCCTGGACTTTTCCCTTTTCACTAGCCCATGAGTCTCTCCTCCCAAAGATCTTCTTTTCAAAAAGATAATAGGTTTGTTTGTATATTTTGATTTAATTTTGGATTCCTAACCATTTTCCTCAGGAGTTTCCAGAGAAATAATAATTTTCCAGGTCTTGGGAATGGTGGGGCTTGGGTGATTGAGTAAGGGCCCCAGTCTAAAAGACACTGGGGAATTGAGCAGTTTATTCAGTTCCCCTGTAATTATGAGGGTATACGGCAGAGGCCTAGTTACTGGAATTAGTATAAGGTTAAGGATCACTCAGTTGCAAGAAAGTATTCTAGGTAGAATAATTTATGCATATATATGGAGAAAAAATATCACAGCCTACACAGGGTTGACTATGTTTACCATGGCAGGGAGCAGGGATGCCTTCTGCTAAGGTATGTATGTAATATTAGGACAACAGTAGAGTGAACTGGTGTCTGTGTTTGATGCTTTAATCCTGTGGAAAAAAAAAAGGCCAGACAACCATGTTTCGCATTTTGTTGAAAACATTTTGCAAACCTCCAGATAAAGAACATGGTGATAAAGAGACTTATTTTGAGGTTTGTTTTCTTGGAAGAAGATAGTGAAAGATGGGAGAAGAAGGAGATATTTAGAAAGAGGGATTCGAGCAGAAGCATCATGACAATTGAGTCCCTGAAAAGATGGGAAAGCCAGAACAGGCCTCTAGGGGAAGTTTCTGGAGCTTTTCCAACACCATTCCTTTCTCTAGCCATCAAGTGATGGAGATTTGTTGAACATGACACCTGGCTGCTCTGCATTATGGATCTGAATGGAGAGACAAAAGAGAGAGCTAATTGTTTTCCATGCATTCAAGTTTAATTTGGTGCACTTTTAATTAGGGCTCTGATGGGACTGGGAATCATTTCCTTCTGCACAGGCAGCTCCTGACAGCAGGTGACTGTGTAGAGGAAAGGGATTATTACAGAAGCCACTCAGGTCACGTTGGCATCAACATAGCAGTTGCAGAGGATGTACTGGGAAATGTCGACCCTGATGTCAACAGTGACCCATTCAAGATGAAAAGCACTCAGCAGGATGTGGTGCATCAGGGCTTAGCCAACATGGAAAAGCTGGTTTCAGAACTGGTAGAAGAAGGTCACAAATAAAATCATCTCTAAGGAAGAAAAAAAGTAACTTTTATTGAGCAACTTTTATGTGGCATAGGAGCATGGAGCCATTGACTATAATAAGTTCTTTCAACACTCATAATTATCATTCCTGCTTTACACCCTTTTACAACGGTGGCAGTTAAGGTCGAGTAGTGATAAGGGACTTTCCCCAAGTTTACACAATTAGTAATGACTAAAGTCAGGCATCCGACTCAATTCTGTTCCACCCCCAGGTCCATATTCCATTCCTTGTCCTCTCAGTTCCCTACCCCAATCCCTAACACATCCCATCCTTTCTGGCCTCTACAGTAATCATAAAGATCTACTGTCACTTACAGAGAAAAAAATGAGTAAGTGTGAGTTTGGTGTGAGTAAGTTATCAATGTCATTTATTTGTAGATATTAATTAATTTTGTAATAATTTAATAACTCAATTTGAATTTAAATTTTGGATTCAATTTATCACATATTTGCACAGCAGCACTGGTAAATAAGACAGGTCCCTTCTCTAATAGCTAACAACCTACGATATGTGTTATAATCATGGATTTGTGGAACATCCATAGGCAACGCCTTGTCCAACCCTTTTCCCCAGAATTGAAATGGTCTCCTCCAATATGAACTAATATATACTAGTTTAAAACTAATCTGGTAATATACAAAAGTCTCAAATCGTAATTTGGCCATTATGCCTCTCAAAAGTCCTACTAAAGCAGTGCCTGTCAGTGACGATCTTTAAGTCCAAACACTTATTGGTACATCTGTCTCCACATTCCTTTCAGTGTCTTGAGTGTTCTTCTATAAGGAAGAAGAATGCAGCCCAAATGATTTCTCTCTTTCTCTGAAGTACAACAGGGAATCCTGCTAAACTCCTTCTCCATCGTCATGCCTAGGCTACTTCGCTCCCTAACCTGGGTCCTTGTTTTTAATCCTTGCTCCCCTTTCAACTAATCTCTTTACAGAAGAACAAATATTATATTTAAGTATTTTTCCTTGTAAAACAAAAGATTCAAAAAAACCACAAAACAAATATAGAGGTTAATGGATTATTGTAAGACAAACGCACTTGAAACCATTACCAAGGATAAAAGTAGAATTTTGCCATCCAGCTCAGAAGTCCCTCTCTGTGTCTGGCTGTTTCTAACTCAAATATCTCACTCAACCAAAAGCAGCCACTCTCCTGACTTTTATAGTAATCTTTTGTGTGTGTGTGTGTGTGTGTGTGTGTGTGTGTTTAATGTTTTGTCATCAGATTTCCTTGATAAGTGTTGCCTATCATCTATAACCACAATGACCACTTCTTCCCTTTCTTTCTCTTACAATTTATCTGTTGAAGAGCCCAAAGACTTTAACTTCTAGAGTTTCCCACAGCCTGGCTTTTGTTTATTACACATCCATGGTACAGGTCACCCATTCTTTCACCCTTCACTTTGGCAGCTGGATCCAGAGCCCAGGTCACACTCATGTTCAATCTCTTTGGCAAAACTAGAAGTGGTGGTGTGTGCTTTCGTCAGGAGACACATCACCCCCGCTATTTCTCTTTTTGAGAAGTTCTCAGCTGTTTCAGCTCAGTGTCTGGATCCATTAATTCATTAGGAGTTGCCAAATGTTGATATTCAAATTATTTCTTTTCTGTCTTTATTGAACAGTTGGTGTACTTTTGTAAAGAGATGCTTGCTTGTCTACTGTGTGGTTAGCCAGTGGTAGAGTTCATAGGGGACCTGTAGAGACAGGTAGGATAAACATTTGAATTTTTCCCTTTAATTACCAGTTTTCTAGATAAAGATTTGGTGCCCTATTATGGCCAAATGTGACCAATTACATTTTGTCGTTGTTTTGTTTTGCTTTAAATGTCATCCAGAACTCATGGATTTAAACGTATTTGATAGTTTTCAAATAACTGCACTTACTATTCATTTTGCAGCTCAGTCGCCTCTTGTTTGGCAGTGAGGTCCTCCTTATGATGAGTCTTGAGCCTATTTGACATGCCTTCAGTGATCTTCGACTGCTTCCTAGATACCCGGAATGGCAAGATATTCTAGGTTCATCTTGAACATTTCCTGCCCCAGACCTGGTCGTCGCCATTTCTCCAAGAAGTCTTGCTATATGTTTTTGTTTGTTGTTGTTTTTCTTTAAATGAAATGTGATATTTCAAGTACATTCTCTGAGCTCATCACTACTGGTCTGGTCATTGGTAATGTCTTTTCTTTAGACAGAACTTGAAGAAAAAAAAAAGGTATAGGTATAGATATAAAGATGTCGATATATATAGACATAGATGTAGAAAAATGCTGCTGGTAATTTCAAGTCTAATTTAGAACTATAGGCCTTTTTGTTTGAGTGCTTGTTTCTTTGTAAAAGTGCTACTTCCTCTGTGTAACATCTGCATCACTCCTCTTGCACAGCAAGAATCATGGTCTTTGAGGATACATAAAATAATATAATTCAAATAATTCATATACTTTCATTTACTTATCCCACATTATCTACACAATGTTCTTAGAATAACAATACTAATACCACCACCACTAAGGGTAAAAAAAGTCACATTTTTTTCCCTCGTTATCTCCACCTCCTCAATTTTTATTTTTATTTTTTTATTATTATTATTTTTTCTGCGGTACGCGGGCCTCTCACCGTTGTGGCCTCTCCCGCTGTGGAGCACAGGCTCCAGACGGGCAGGCTCAGCGGCCATGGCTCACGGGCCCAGCCGCTCCACGGCATGTGGGATATTCCCAGACCGGGGCACGAACCCGTGTCCACTGCATCGGCAGGCGGACTCTCAACCACTGTGCCACCAGGGAAGCCCCACCTCCTCAATTTTTAGTTATTTATTTTTTAATTTTTAAAAACTGTTTTCCCCAATAAAATTTATTACCTAATAGTATACATATATAAAATTATTTTCAGGTTTAAACAATTGTTTTTTCTTTATTATTTTTCACAATAGATCTTCGTTGGTTATCTATTTTAAGTATAGCAGTGTGCACATGCAATTCGAAACTCCCAATCTATCCCTCCCCTCCTGCCCTTCCCCCCTGGAAACCATAAGCTCATTCTCTAAGTCTGTGAGCGTAACAATTTTTATTTTTATGCTTTCATTATCTGAGCATATAGCTATTGCATACTATATCCATTGTTCTAAACCTCATATAATTTTAAGTCTATAAGTAACTATAGTTGACTCTTGAATAAAGTGGGGGTAAAGGGGGCCAACCCTCTGCACAGTTGAAAACCTTAGAGTTAGCCCTCCCTTACTTGAGCTCTGCATCTGTGGATTCAACCAACCATGGATCGTGTAATTCTACAGTATTTACTAATGAAAAAAATCCACATATAAGTGGACCTACACAGTTGAAAACCATGTTGTTCAAAGGTCAACTGTATATGTTTTATGTTCTACACCAGTAATATCAATGTGTTTCCAATTATTTTGGTCTTCAGAAGTTCATTCTCTAGCAGATTCTTTAAGAAGAGCTCATCAGAACAGTACTTCCTTGATTCTTGCATGTTGATAACAGTTCACACTCTTTATATGTGAGAGTCAATTTTGCTGGATAACAATTCTTAGCTCACTTTTTCTATCTTCAAATATGAAATACGATACTCTATTTTCTTCTGACATAAAGCATTGTTGTTGGAAGTCTGAAGATGACTTTTCTTTTTCCCTTATAAGTCACTTGATGTCTTTGCCTAGATGTTCAAAGGATTTTTCTTATTGAAAGTCTAGTAATTTTATATGTCTTCGTATGGTCTTCCTGGGTCAATATCCTCAAGTATGTAATTGCTAGTGAATAATTCAGTGCTGATTACCTGCTCAAGCTCTGTTAGTCTTGCCATAGACTCCTTGTCTTCATCTGACCAAAATCCCTTCAACTGCTGTTCTCAAACTGACATGCTGTATTTCTTCTAATGAATATCTTGACTGTTTTGGGTTTTGATTCTTTGTTGTTTGCCTCTGTTTTCTGCCACACAGATGTTGATATTAGACAGGTCCTATGGATTCTGGCAATTTGCTTGTAGTTTTGTGTTCCTGGAAATATCTTGTCACCTACTTTTGTTGTAAATATAATCCAGTGGTTTTTGGTTTCCCTATCTAGTTTCTTTGTTTTAGATGATGATTGAGAGAGAATACAAGACTATGCTACTACTACCATCTTCTTAGAACCCTCCGAAGTAATTTTTTAACACTAAACAAATTATGTAAATTTTTGTCTAACACCCTCCTATGACTTCCCAATTCATTTATAATAAAATTACAATTTATTAACCTAGCCTATAAATTATTATATGTCCACTATTTACCCTCCCAGCCTTATCTATTTCACTCTCCTTCCTTAGTAAGTTCTGGGACTTTCTCCTCTAGACACTTTGCATTCTCCTTGTATGTTCTTCCTTCTGATTTTCATGGTTGCTTCTCTCATTTTATTAAAATTTCAGCTTACATTTCTAAAAGATCCTCTCAATCCTTACAACCTAAAGAAGACACCATAAGTCACCATCTGTGACATTACCTACAGTAATCATTTACTTAGCACTTAACCACTAACTAATATTGTTTTACTTTACATATTCATTTCTGTGTCAATTCAAGAGTCAGCAAACTATAGCCTGAAAGTCATATCTGGCTGGCCACTAGGTTTTATACATAAAGCTTTATTGGAACCCAGCCATTTATTTTTTCTCTATGACTGCTTCTGCACTTTATAATAGTTGCATGAGAGAACATATGGCTATCAAAGCATAAAATATTTACTGTCCGGTCATTTACAGAAAAAAGTTTTCCAACCTTCTTGTTAGTTCATTGTTTATTTCCTCCCACTAGAATGTAAGTTCCATAGTAACTTGAGTGTTGCCAGTATTTTCACTACTTTATCCTCATCAAGATTAGTAGCTAGCATATGGTAAGTAATCTCTAAATATTTGTGAATGACTAAACCCTGATCTTACATTGTCAGTATCATTTTTAGGCTATCAGATAGTCGTGTTTTTTTTAATAGGTTATTAATACCTTAGTGATGATTATAATTCAATTCACCACCCAAATAGCCAGATGACAAAATTGAAACTAGACCCTTCAAGGCAATGATTCTAAGAAGGGAATTTACATTTTGGCAGTGATTAGCAAATACACAAATATATACATGTTTGAGAGCACACCAGCTCTGAATACAAGATAACTATTTACAACTCTGTTTTACTCCTAACTGGTTATGTGTGTTGGTTACTTCACTCCTCTGTGTCTCTATTTATTAATCTGTAAAACAGAGTTAATGAAATATCTACATTAAAGAATTATAATGAATATTAAATAGGAAGAGTGTCCAGCCCATAGTAAGAATTCCACATATATTAGAAGATGATGGAGAGAATGAGATGATGATGATCATGATTGTGATCATGATGACAACTATGGTAAAAAAAAAAAAAAAGGAGCTTGAGGAGGGGGAAGGGAAGAAAACAGAAGAGGAGAAAGAGAAATTGATAATGTGTGTAAAAATAAACTCAATAAATTCAACTTATTGAGCTTATACTATGTTTCAGGCACTATGATCTCTGGTTTCCATAGACTGCATAATTTAACTCTTCCAAGAGCCTTTTGAGGAGAGCACATGAATATCCCAATATTACAAATGAGGAAACCATACCTTAGGCTAAATTATGTGGAAAGGGTCTCCAAAGCCTTAGTTCTTGACCTATGTAGACTTCTCCTTCCATATCTAAATATATCCCTAAAGATCTATCCACTTCTTGTTTAAAATGTAACAGGCATAGGTTTTTTCCAGCAGGAGTCTTCCACCTAACCTTCCCAACACAGTTTAAAAATGCCCAGTTTCATGTTTTGCCATCTGAAAATACTGCTTTGAATTCCAAAATCATCCTTGTCTCCTTCCCTGGAAATTCTCATTTAGTCTCCCAACCATAGCCAGCTGTCAGAAGAAATGAACTGGAGAGAGTGATTTCCACTGAGGTGCTCACAATGAAACCTGTTTAAGTGCTATTAATTCTCTGCTCAGATATAAGCTCTTGTAAGTTTGGATTTTGTAACTGCAAACTTGTTGGCACAGGAAAGGTGCCAACCTAGTGGCAGAGAACATCAATTCAGTTGCTCTGTAGTAAAAAGAATATTGACTGCTCAGAGCCAGGAATAGCTGTAATCTCCCTTCTCTCAGGACTCTCAACTCCTGCCTTGCACTTGGTAAAGTGAGGAAGTTCATTAGTAGTAATAGTAGTAGGAGTATTAGAAGTGGTAGTAATAGAAGTATTGGTAGTAACAGAAGTAGTAATAGTAGTAGAAGTTGTGATATGAATTGACTACTTAGATGCCAGGAAGTGCGCTAAGCACATTACATCATGATCTAACTATCCTTCACAGTCATTTTATGAGAAAGTGATATACTAACCCTATTTTATAAATAGAAACATGGAGTTAAGACTAATTAAAAGTCTCATCTAAGGTCACATTGTTATTAAATCACTGGGCCTGACCCCATATTAAATGTTGTCAGATTCTGAATCTTTTTTTTTAATCATTATGCAATATTTTCTTAGAAATTCATACAAACATACAGTCATTTCTAATGTCATATTCTAATCTGAAGTGTAGATAACATCCCATTTTACAGATGGGAGAATTTAGAATCATCAAGAGTGTGTGTTTTTTCCCACAACCCATCAGCACCATGATATTTGTTTTATGCTGTACACCCAAATACTCACATTATAGAACAGAATGTCTATCCTTTGATCAAAGACCCCACCATAAGCTATTACTCACCCCATACACACACCCAAATCACTGACCAAATCTGTTAAACAGTGTGTTGGTAAATAATTCATAACTGGCTCTTTGGCATGGGGGTAGGGTGGAGTGGGCCCTGATTTCTCACATTTACCAATTTGCGTGTTGTAAATACTCCCACTATAGCTGATTTTATGTCATTGATGTGACATTATCCGAACAGAGTCACAGGGAGGTGCTAACAATAGGCTTGTGTACATTGGTATAAGCAATATGTATCCTCCTCCTCCTCACCATCTTCTCTCCTTTCTATCATACACCCATATTCTTAGAATGTAAGAATCTTTACTTGTAGGTTTAACCTAGAAAATACTCCAAGCCCACACTCAGTGAAGACACCAATGTGAAATATACTGTGATGCATGCTCATAAAGGGGTACTTGCAGCACGTTTCCCACCTCCTAGATGCTGTATCTTTTTAAACACCAATAAGAAAACTGGTACTTGCATTTGTAATGGATTGAATGTTTGTGTCCCCCTAAAGTTCCTATGTTGAAACCATAACCCTCAGAGGACCTGTATTTGGAGATGGGGCCTCTAAGGATGTAACTAAGGTTAAATGAGGTCATAAAGATGGAGTCCTGATCCAATAGGATTAGTGTCCTTATTAGAAGAGACACCAGAGCTCGCTCACGTGCCCTCTCTCTCCATGCACATACTTGAGGAAAGGCATGTGAGGACACAGCAAGAACGCAGCTGTCTACAAGTCAGAAAGAGAGCTCTTGCTGGGAATGGAATTTACCAGCACCTTGACCATTGGCTTCAAGTCTCCAGAACTGTGAGGAAATACATGTCTGTTGTTTCAGCCACCCAATCTTGGTATTTTGTTATGGAAGCTCTAGCAGACAAATACAACATCTGACAACATCATTATGTGATCAAACAAGTCTCTTATTTCCTTTGAGACACATGTCAAAGAAAGGATTGAACTAAAATATTTACAGGATGTTTTCTTGATTTAATTTTCATGATCTTGTGTTTCTTGGTTGCCATTTGCCTTTTCTAGTTCTGGTCTTTTTAGGGAGAGTTGGGCTTCTAACACAAATGCTCCAAGCTGTCTTGAGTCCTAATAACAATATGCTAGAGTAATCATAATTACGTTATTTTAAATATATAGTGAAACATTTATAAATGCAAAAATAAATTCCTAAGAGGGTCATAATACCTGGTCTCTGATAAGGGAGACTGGAGTTGGAATTTCCCACTGTTGGTTGTGGACCTGTACCAGGGCAGGTGCATTATAATCACCTGGGATAACTTATTAAAATATAGATTCTGTGGTGAACTATACAACTACAAACCTAAAAAGTTTATGAGGTCATTTTTCATTATTAGTGTGAAACAGCTATACAGTAGCAATAGCATAAAGTTGGGGAGTATAAAGAGAAACTGATAATGGACACAGAGTTAGGAGAGCTATGTTATAGTTTGAGCTCACAACCAAATAGTTCATAATCTTGGATAAGCCATTTCCTTTCACTGGGTCTCAATTTCCCCATCTGTAAAATCAATGAGCTGAGTTAGATGATCTTTAATCTACCATCTATCCCTAAACCTTTAACTACCTTGTAATTAATATAAGGATATTAGACACTTTTTCAATGTCAAGGTGAAAAATAGTTTATCAGGGCATGGATTAGTGGAGATGTTTCAAGCACAACAAATCATAGCATATTGACAACGCTGTCTTCTAGCTAATCTTAAATCTGGCCTGGGCTTAATATCCACTAACCTTTCTGTTCAAAGAGAATATCTGGGCTCATGCATTATTCCCACCCTGAATCCTATAACAAGATACCCTCTTGTTTGCATGAGTAAAAAGTCAATTGAGAAGTCAACTGAGGTGACTTTCAGTGTATGAGCCAGCACCCCAATGGACTTCTCTTATTTCATGGTAAGAGCCTTTAAGAAATTCTCTAGATTTGGGGGGATGTTATATATGTTTGTCAAGCGTTTCCAAAAGGTTAAGAAATGTCTCTTTATTAAAAGAACTCAGTACAATGACTGGCACATAGTAAGCAGTCAGTGAACTTTTGTAAATGCAGTGGATGAATCTTTCTTGGTTGTTAATTTTACTACTCCCAAGAACTATATAATTCCTGGAACCATAAGGAGACGCATGGGTAGAATGGAAGTACCATAGAATCTGTCAGGTTTGTTGTAAAACTCAAATAAGGAGATGACGTTTTGCAAATTATAAAACCTTGGTTAAATAAAATTTAGGTGATGTGGTTACATATGTTTTCCTCTGAGAATGTTCTCCCTTTCTTCTTTACCTTGCTAGACAATGGTCAGAATTTAGTACCTAAAAATATTAATAGCTTGAAACATTGATTGCAATGCTGAGCAAGTGAATATTAGAAGCTCAATACCTTGAAAAAAAGAAAATTAAATAAATTTTCATCAAGGTGCAATGGTTTAGACCAGCTGAGCTCTAAAGACATAAATTCAAGTATGAAATCTAGCCAAGCAATGTCAGGAGGTGAATCAAAGCATCATAAGCAGAGAGCATGAGGACTTCACCTCAAACGGTCTTTTATTCAGGGTTGAGAGGCTACATGCTCATAAGTGGATGTTTGTGTGTGTGTTTACATTTTCCAACTCCATACAGTATTTGTATAGCTCTTTGAAATAAAGTGCTGTTTACAGAGAAAAGAAAATTCTCTTCCGAGAAATTTATTTGAAATTAGGATTTCTATCTTTATAATTACTTTACAGGTATTGACACTTTTTGCTCCTGCAGAAGTCTGTATACCATTGACTATTTCTATAAATCAATGGAAAATAGATTTTGCCAATGTTGAGTACAGAGCATGTCTTGTGTTTGTGTGGTTAAGTCTTTGATCACAGATATAATCTTAGATTATTAATTCATACACTATTGAAAAAAAAAAAAAACTAGGGTAAGCAGTTTTCCTCAAATTCATTACCAAATTCATTACCAATTACATATCATTATCCTCAAGCTCTAATAGGTCTTTGAGCCTCTTCACTCCTACTGAGTGTTGTAACTGCTTTTATTTCCACAAGGTTTCATTGGCTTCCTTGAAATCCCCTGGAGCCTAGTCATGATTGCGTGGGATAATGGGATAACCAGGAGTTCATAAGCCTTGCTGTTTTTTGTCAGATAGCTGGGTTAACTGAGTCCTTTCTGAATGTGCTCAGTTACCTCGAAACTGAGCAGCTTGGATAAGGTTGGAAGTTACAAACATTGGTATGAGGACTGACTATATCAAAATCACCTTTAAAATTGTCTTTAAAATATAGACTCCACTAAATGAATTATCATATCCTGGCTTGAATCCTGGAACAGAAAAAGAACACTAATGAAAAAACTGGTGAAATCTGAATAAAGTCTATAGTTTAGTTAATAGCAATATACCAGTCTTAATTTCTTAGTTTTGTAAACTGTACCATGGTTATATAAAATTAGGAGAAGCTGAGGTGAAGGGTATAGGCGTACACTCTAAACTAGCTACACAACATTTTTGTAGACCTAAAATTATGAAAAAATAAGTTTATTAAAAATACAGAATCCATATTCCTATATCAAAATGAGTATGGTGCTTCCCTGGTGGTGCAGTGGTTGAGAGTCCGCCTGCCGATGCAGGGGACACGAGTTCATGTCCCGGTCCGGGAAGATCCCACATGCCGCGGAGCGGCTAGGCCCGTGAGCCATGGCCGCTGAGCCTGCGCGTCCCGAGCCTGTGCTCCGCAACGGGAGAGGCCACAACAGTGAGAGGCCCGTGTACCGCAAAAAACAAACAAACAAAAAAAACGAGTATGAAGCCGAAGAATCTATTTTTGAAAGAAAAAAAAAATACCCCAAAAAACCTTATGTAACTAAGTACAGCCAGAGATAGGACTCATGGATGGGAGATGGAGGAGCCCTCCCAATCCTAAAGAATGCTATTAATTCACGGGTCACCTGGATCAGGTGTTTGTATGATCTACGCCACTGGAAGTGAACTTTGGCCTTGCGTTAGAATCTCAGGGGAGAATTTTCAAACTCTAGATTCCATGACTCCCTAAATCTATTAAATCACAATCTCAGGGGGTGGGACCCTGGTCTATATAGTTTCCTAAAAATATCCCTAAGTAATTCTGACATACAAGCAGAATTGACAGTTACTAAAATGCAAGTTTCATTTAAGGGATAAAAAGAAGATTCAGACAATCAACTACTATAGTAACAGCAATGCCCATGAATGCAAGTACATAAACAGCTGCAACTAGAAAGTGAGTAAAGTGTAACTCTCTATTTCCAGAATATCTCAAGTTCTCTGGGATTCTGTGGAAATACTTTTATTTAATACCCACATAAAAATGGCTCAGACTGTTGGAATTCCAGCATCTCTTTCATCACTCCCAACAATATTTCTATGATTTGTTTTGGGTTGTGGTGATGAGGAAGTTTGTGGTGGGCTGTGCTACTACCAGCTTCTTCAAGGACAAGTTTTGACCCTCATTCCTAGCACCTGTATGTTCAGGATCAAGATCAGGGAACCCAAATAAGTAGTCACACTTGGTGCACAAAGGGCTCAATATTTTTGTGTATAATCTGGGTGAAGCAAAGCAATTCAATTCTATTTCTCTTACTCTCATATACTGGCTTTGCCCAAGTCTGCAAATGGAATTTACCCCAGTACTTATGTTGGCCTCTGTTCCTTTGTGGGTGCTGATGGCTTCATGTATGCTAAAGGTTTATGCTTTCCCTTTTAAATCAGAGGAAATAATTCCACCCATCTTTCAAAGCTTCATTAAATTCCTACTCTGTCTGTTAGACATTTCCTGGCATCGCCCTTCTTCCTCTTTTCCAAACTGCAGCATTATATGTGGTACTACGTAATTAAGTAATTAAGTACACTCTGACATGTTGTTGTTCTCTGCCCTTACACTTGTGCCAGGAGGCAGTGAGACATGGTGGAGAGACGGAAATCATCATAGCCATTTAAAACCAGGTAAATGCAATCTGTACCTGAGCCTTTTGTTGTCCTCCTGATAATTAAGAGACACTAACACTTATTTAAAAATGCTATTGTTTAAATAGTAAAGCATATATAAAAGTGTCTAGTGTATGATTCGGGGCTACTCAATAATTATCAGTTTTAATTTATTTATTTCCTCATTTATATTTCTTCACTCAGTGCTGCATAAGTGCTAAATTTACAATAGTACCTAATATCTGTGGAAAACTTTACAGCTCCTAAACTCATAAAGCAATCTGGTGAACTATGTATCCAAGCTCCATTTTACAAATGGGAAAGGTGGTGAGGTCCTAAAAGGTTAAAGTACCTTCCACAGGCCACAACATTGATGGGGAAGTCTGCTAACACAGCCTGGACCTTGTGGCTCCAATGCCAGGACTCCCTCCAGGGTATTACATTAAATATTTTGTAAATTGATTAAAATAATTCATTCATCCAAAAGTAAAGGATTACCATCTATGTGCCAAGACCTCAGCTAAGCATTCAGGATATAGTAATGAATGAGACCAACATAATCTGTGTCCTCGTGGAATTTAGAGACCAGCAACTGGGACAATGACTCATCAAGTTTAGAGCAAACGGACCATCTGTTTTGATGCCGAACGCTTTCTTGCTAACTCCTATACTGTGGAGGATTATTATAAGAGTGATGGGTTAACCAGAGGCAGCCACACTTCTAATATCTGTGGCCCTCCTAATCAGTAATACACACTGACAGTATTGATGGCAGGACTAAAATGAACTCACTCTTCTGTCCATCAAACCTGCAATCTTGTCCTCATTAGCACATGTCAGAAACTTCCAGAAGCTAAGCACTATAACAAGAAAGATTGCTACAATTATTAGAAATAATAATCATTAGTGTAGCCTCTTCTTTACAAGAGAGAAAGACCTTCTTGTACAGAGAGAAAGACCTTCTCTCACATAGTCTTACCGTTCCCTTGGGCAAAAGTGCATCCCGACCTAGAAATGTCCTCACTTGTGCTTGGTGTCTTGTCACAATAGCGCTCTAAAAGACCCTCAGCAATGGGTGTCATGAACAGCCTGTCTCTACTGCCATAGTATTCGGCTATTGGTTGTGTTTGTGTTGAAATGACTTTCAGATGGAGGTATGAATCTGCCTCTCCTCAACCCTATGTATGCCCCAGATTGGGGACATTTGCTCTTCCACTGAGAGTCATGGCTAATGTGAAGCCACAGAGCCAGCTTTCCACCACTCTGCTAGTCCAAGATTCAGTAATTCTAATATAGGATTTCTCTAGATACCTACCTTCAAGCACTTGCTACTTCTCTCATCGGCCCATTTTCCCTAGCTTCCACCAGCTTAGAGCTGTATATGTTCTGGGAGCAGGATGTTTGTGGAAATACTCCCTACCTTTAAAAAACACTAACACTGCATCCAAATTTTGTCCTTTTTATAACCTAGCTTTTTTTTTCTTTCTTTCCCTTAAAGAGGAGTGTCCCTCAGGACATCTAGTCTACCATGTTGCTGTAAGACAAGAGCTGGGCAAATCCCCTGCCCTTTTAGGGTCTCAGTAACCCCAAGAGGAAAATTATAGGATTTAATGGTATCTCATATTTCCGAGATTATTTGACTAATAGTAACAATGGAAGAAGTAATGATGAAAACACAGTTTAGCAGTTACGGTAAGAAAATAAATTTTGATAATTTAGAAGTTGCCTCAGGTAATAGAAGATACCCTGGAGATCATTCTCAATAATTTTTTTGCACTGTTGCTCTGGTTAATTAAAGGACTTTACCATGTTTTGCTGTATGTGATTCGTCTCCTCTAAGCGCGCTTTTCAATTTGAGTTTACGTGTAGCAGCTTGTAGGTAATCCTACAATTACCATATAAAGAAAAACAAACACACACACAAACAAAAATAGCTAGCAATGATTGTAATTGTGTACCAGCCTCAATTTTCATTTTACAAGGCTTGAATTCTTAAAATTTTTGATTCCCAGTACTGTTTAGACTCAAAGTATATCCCATATCTATGTACATGTCTATGACTGATTTTGTAAATTGGTCCAGTTTGACCAAATAGTTTAAGATGAAAGCTTGAGAATTTAAGATAGACACAGGGTTCAACTCTTAAGCCATTATGGAATATTGGGTGTTTTTTGGTTAAATTTGCCATCAAGTGGTGATTGTGTACCTATCAGAGACCGAAAGAAAACATAATCTAGGTTGGGGTTGGGGTATACTCTTGAAACCAAATATTACAGAAAGTGGATTAAGAATAATTAGGTGGGCCCATCACGAGACACTAAGCAGCAATAAAACCTGTTTACCCAGCTGAGTCAGTGCCATAACAGAATAGAGTCCCCGGAGGTCAATGAGCATAACCGTTCAATCAGCCCACTTGGAGTGATATCACATAAATGGGCCCTGCACAGCAGGTGTGCTCAGCACCACGCTGAGATGGAGCAAAGTAATCATTTTGTATACCATTGGGCTCTTTCCATCAATGTTTCCCCATAATGCCCATCCTGGCCAGTGAGGCTCAGGGAACCAGGAATCATGTGTGAGACACCGACAGGTGGAGACTGAGCCCACCCAGTAGAGGGGGTCCTCAGGTGCCACGGATGGCACCATTCTGTTGACCCGACCTGCACTAAAAATGCAATTGGGATGGAAGCTGAATAAGTACAATGATTTGTATTCCTAGCCCATTTCTCACTTTTGACTTGCAAACCTGCACCCTAGAACCTTATATGCGACACAGATAAAATTAAACTAATACTCTTCTGTCCCATACCTGGTTTTGCTCCTGTGTTCCCTGGCACAGCAAATGACAGGCCCATCCACCTTGTTTCAAATCTAACCTCTACCCTTTTCTTCACTATGTAAGCTTCAGGAGGAAAGGGAATCCATCTATTCTATGTACCATCTTACCTCAGGAAATCTAAGGAAATATTCATGGAATGAATGATTAATCAGGATCCAAAAAATGAATGCAATATACATTTTCATTAAGAAAAAAAAAGTTGAATCAGAAAAGACAAGCATCTGGGTTTTATTTGATAGAAATTACTCAAACCAAAGAAGAAATAAGCCTCTTCTGTCAATGTATTAGTTTCTTATTGCTGCTGTAATAAATTACCACAAACTTAGTGGCTGAAGACAACATGTTTTATTATCTCATACTTCTGGAGGTCAGAAATCTGAAATGAGTTTCACTGGGCTAAGTGCAAAGCGTTGGCAGGGCTGCATTCCTTTCTGGAGTCTCTGAGGGAGAATCCATTCGATTGCTTTCTGGCTTCTAGAGGACGCCCACATCCTGTGGCCCATGACACTCTTCCACCTTCAAAGCCAGCAATGGACAGTCAAGCCTTTCCATGCTGCCTTCTCTCTGGTTGTGATCCTTCCGACTCCCTCATTCCCCATTTAAGGATCCTTGTGATTACATTGAGCCCATTGGAATAATCCAGGATAATCTTTTTACCTTAGGGTCAACTGATCAGCAACCTTAATTGCAACTGTAATCAAAATCTCCCTTTGCCATAACATAGTCACACATTCTGGAGATGAGGAGAGGGACATAGTTGTACGGCCATTTTTCTGACTACCAGAGCAGAATAGACTGATAAACACAAATTTCACAGTGTCATATGAGAAGAAATTATCCTGATCATGAAATGGCTTGATGAAATCCGTGTCCTCCATAAGCCCTCTTCCCATCTTGGCATGTTGAAGTGAAACCCACTCTTCGAGGGTTACCTTAAGTGCCACCTCCTCTGTGACTGGCCTTGTGGGTATCTGTGTCTTCCTCCTTGAATTTCCACTGGATTTTATTTATATAGCGAGTCACTTTAAATCTTGTATAATGGATAGATCTACTTGCATAATGTATCTTTTCTCATTGAATGTAAGCTTCTAGAAGGCAACATTTATTTCTGAACCAATATTAATGTGCAATTTCTTCATAACACTCATGATTTTGGGAAGACACTCCACTTCCTGGGGTCTCAGTTTCCCCATAAATTTGTCAAATTTCCTCACAACAAACATTAAGCACAAGCACGCATGGCTCATGGGGGCTGCTCAATGAATGTTATCTCTCTTCCCCACATATGTGTGTGATAAACTGACATATATTTTTGTGAGGAAATATTCTAGGACAAGGAGTTTGCACCTATACATTTTTTCCTAAATGACTGTGAGTTCTGCATGTGCAGGGACCCCCTTCTATGTTCATTGCCATGTTTCTGGTCCCCAAGTTCCACTTAACAATAAATATTTGCTGAAATAATGAATAATTCTTAGTACAATAGATAAGAACATTTCTCTGTCTTCCAGGGGTGTGTTCGCCTAACTATATATCTTGTCACAGATATTCCTGGTTCATCTGACTCAGTCCATATTCCTAAACCATCCACTCCCATATACAAAATAAACCCTGACGAAGTTAAAAATCTTTGCTTAGCTAAAGCTTTTGACTTTTTCAATCTGCTTTCCTCCTGCTGCCACTACCCCTCCCTGCAGACAACCACTTTTCTCCCCTTATGGGAAGGAAAAGACAAAAAAGAAGTGTAATTCCTAAAATGAATAGTTGATATTTCTTCAGAGCGATCTACCCTATTCTACTTGTTCTCTTAATTTACTCAGTTTATACCATCTGATGACAGAAGCCCATTGTTTTGCTGAAACATTAACTTCACAAAGTCATTTCACTCCCATCTGCAGCACTAAAATTAACGATTCCCTCTGCAACATCTGTTTAATTAACTATCGGAACCATAGAAGAGGCGTCCAAATACCCCAGCGACTAAATCAGGCTCAAATTAGGGAAATACAATGTTCAATTGTATCAGGGAGAAGCCGAGTTTATCCTTCCGAGCACTGGCATTCATTAGCTAGAAGCCAACCCATGCATCTTCATAATGAAGTAGTGTCAACAGTGCTTGGCTGTACAGTTCTCATTTAGGGGCTGCACAGGTCTCTCCTGTCATGCTCACTTTGGGGAGTTCGAAAGAGGGTCTTAGAGAGCCCCAGAGGTAGCACATCATTCCATCATCTTTGTTCCTGGGAAGAGCCATGGAGCTTCAACTGGGCATGTGCAGGCTGAGGGATTCTGGGAAACAGTGGTAATGGAGACATCTGTGAGTCATTTCTGTTAGTAGGGGTCCACCTTCCCTGAATCATTTTAGTAATATTTGCATACTTATTTGCATTGATCTACATAAGCAGAAAACTTGTCTGGCCTCTTCAGATGCACTGGAAAATCTCTATAGTTCATAAATTTGAGAGATCTTTGTTGAACAAAGATCTGCAAAGAACCTACTATGTTCAAAGCATTTTACTAGGCACCAGAGAAAGGCAAATTAGAGACACATCCCGCTCACCGATAATTTGCACCAGATAGAATACACTCTAACCATTAGCATAAACCTGTGTGTTCTCATCTGTGCATATAGAAATAATAGCAACTAGAACTGCTCTAGTTGTGGGAGTTAGAGTGAACTGGATATCATCCCTACCCTCACACAGTTTGTAAGTTTGTGTACCCACACACACACCAACTGGAGTACCAATTTGAATACAAAGAATAGAGCAAGCAATGTATCAGGAGAAAGAGCGATCGACAATTATAACTGTACAGAAGGGGTGGACAGTCCTATTTAATTTTGGGAGTGGTGTAAAAGAAAGAGTCCAAGGAGCAGATGTCCCATTAGCTGGTTTTTTGAAGGATGATAGGATTTGCATATTTAGCTAAATGGAGAAAAGGCAATTTAGAGGCACAGCAAGACAGAAAACTGTTGCAGAATCCGGGAGCAGTGAGTCATCTAGTTCTGTGGATGGCTTTAAAGGATGCCTGCAGAGAAAAGCCTTTACTTTCTATTGCCCTCCTAGTCTCTGGCCCAAAGCTGGCGTTAAGAAATGAGAGCTCCCTGGGCAGTAGTGAAGGAGATCCTTCCTGAGCTACAGGTGCCTGCTCTCTTTGTTCTTTGAGTTTGCCACACTGTGCGGACATGAGCACCTGGTCTCCCTACCTGAGCCTGACATTTTGAACAATCATCTGTCTGACTGGGCTTCTCTCTCAGACTGTGGCCACCACCATGCCTCACTTTAGCTTTACGCTCAACTTTGACTTTAAGCACAGACTAACTAGTTGGTTCTTGACACTCATTTTCAGGATCTCCCTGACTATAATTAACATGTAAATCTCTCTTAAGTTATAGTATTCAGATTTAGATGCAATTATTTCCACGCTGTTCAACCAACACCAAAGACTATGTATGATAAACACTACTTAAACATTGATTAATTCAGTCTGGGTTCATTTTGTACACCAGAGGAAGACTCACTGAAAGCAGAACTTGAAGTGTGGATGGGGAAAAAGTCTTCTTGGCCAACTACCAAGCCGGGGTCAGAAGCAAACAAGGTCAGTGAAGGAGAGATTGCAACAGCTGGAAATTGAAGTTCAGGCTCTAACACCCTCTGGAAACATACCAGTCCATTGCACAGATTACCCAAGATGCCGGCATGTGTTTGACTCGACACCAGCAAGACACAAATCTGATGGCTGATTCAACAAATTTTCCACTTTGTAGGGTTTTTTTGTTGCTATGGTGACAAACGTGGTGTGAAATTGCAAGTTGGCAAACTGTACGGTGAGGGAGCTCCTGAAAGCAAGGGCCCGGCAAAGCCAAAGACATGAGGGGAGCTGAGGAAACAGAACAGGGTCAGAATGCACCAAGAAATCATTGAGCTTCCCCACAGGAGCATCCTCACGACTTTCCCTTCCACGACTGCTGCTAAGTCTGAAGATCTAAGCAGCCATGTGAGGCAGAATATTAGATGCCAGATGCGCACATCTGTTAGTTGTCACATGCACGAAAGGAAGGAGGTCGTGCAAAGTTCTAAGTTTATTTTTTAAAGAATTTCTGAAGTCTGGCAACTTCTAGCAATGAAAAAGTCCTAATGAATTAACATAATTATATCAGTGTTGTTGCCTGCAGGGGACAAGAGATCTTTTTCCTCCCTCCTTTTTTTGTTCTCTTGCTCTACAAACCATTGTGACTCATTGACTCAATAAATACATATTTAAATACATATTCTACCTAAATTGGTCAAGAAGTGGGGATCTTTGGTGGAAAGGCAACCGGGCTGTAATGTAACATCAACAGACCTGGACTCTAGTTCTGCTTCTTCTGCTTAGTCATAGAATGTATTTGAGCAGCTGATCTAAGACTTTTTGTTTCATTTTAATCTGAAAAATGGTGGTAAAAAAAGTACTTACTTCATAAGGTTATTCTCATTATCAAAAGATATAAGGGTCATAATGCACTTAGTACAGTGTTTGTCATAAGGTAAGTACTCAATACATTTTAGTTATAAGGTTAGGATCAGCTAACTTCTAGTATGTGGGGTGTGGGCATTCACTTTTTTTTTTTTTAAATGAAAATTAAGCCTCATTGTGATTAATGGGAAAAGAGTAAAAAGGGACTTTTTTTTTTTTTTTTTTTTACTTCTCATATGTAATGACAATGACTAACTGAACCTGTCTGGGGGTCTGACCCCAAAGTTGGGATGCCCCAGAGTTGGTGATTCAGGCACAGATGATGAAAGGAAGTCCAGAGTGACAAACAAAAATAATCTCCAGCTTGGACAGTGATGGGACACAGGAGGGCAATCTAGAAAACATGTTAACATCAAGACCTAGGAGAATATTCAGGCAGGAAAACAGATGGAGCGTAACCTTGGAGACTCCAGAAGGCTTCCTCAGAGATCCAGATATGGAGGCAAATATTTGACATCAGGCTATCTGTCTACAGGAAAGTTTCAGAGCAAGTTCAGAGCAGGGTCCAGAGCAAGTTTCTAGACCTGGATACAGAAATTACAAAAGAAAGACATGACCTAACAGTGACAAATATGAATCTAGAGCAAAAAGGTAAGTACAGGGGAAAGGCATATTGCAACAGATTCTAAAAGGGAATAAATGTCTAACTGTTGGAAATATTCCAGAAATGTTAAAAATACATTTGATCAGGAGCTTAAACAATGAAATAAAAGCCATAGTTCTATTTTTTATGAATTTGTGAAATACAGAAAAAAAAATAATCAAAGTAGAAAACCAAAACATAGAAAAACTATGAGTAATAATTGCAGTCTTAATATTTCTCTACCACATCCAAGTACCTGTGTTTGTTTCCTTTCAAACTGGAGGGGTCTTTGTGGGGATTACAAAGCAATGACTATAATTTTGAGCATGTAAAAGACTGGTCTTAGAAGCCCATGTTTGGATCTTCATTGCATGGTTTGAGAATGAGGTGTTTTGGTTTCATTTGTGTTCTGGTCACTTGTGTTGTTTCCCTCATAGCAAGAAATGGGGTCCCATAGAGGACCTTAATTATTGGTTTGTCAGTATTTGTGTAGGGAGGCTAGGGAGAGACAATGACAGAGAAAGACCACTGAGAAGCGGGGAGAACTCTGACACAAGTCCAAATATTCCTCCTAGAGAGATTTTAGCCAGAAGATGAGGAGGTACTGGGTTCTCATATCACACTAAACTAAAGCACTGAATATAATGGATAACCTTAAAGAAAGTGGTTATCATCATAAGGCTTAAAACTTGGTTTAGAAACAAACATTTGGGTCATTTGCATTTAAGATCAAGAACACAATTATCTTGAGCTATTGCTATAGGCAAGGTTTTCTGAGAAAACTTATAGATAATAGAACTAAATTTTACTTAAAATATGCTCACTCAATACTTGCTAATTAATAATGAATGCAAAATGAATGATTTTTTTTTGTATGAGCCTGCTCTTTAGACTAAATGGACACAAAGATACATTACAATCACTTCCAATTTGTATCTTAATTGCAGTTTCAATCATTTCAGCAGCTGAAACTACATACAGGAGAAGAAAAATGAACCAGTGAGATTTCACACCTTTTCTGTGATTGACAAGGTGTTCTGATATGGAGATGTGAAGATATTTAGTATGTGTTCTGTACATTGGTTTCATATAAATTTCCCATTTAAACTTCACTATTACCTTATCTAGTAGGCATTATTTTCTCTATTTTACAGATGGGAAAAAAGAGCATGACTCCAATGTTACTCGGCTGCTAAATGGAAGTGCCAAATTTATGTTAATCCCAATCCTTTGCTCTTATTTAGTACGCAAGGCTATCTGAAATGATAAAGTACTAAATGACTGAGATTACTAAGTAACTGAATGACCCTAAAATTGGGTTTTTTTTGGTTTTAAAAATTGTTTAATAAAATTATTAGAATTTTCCCATACCAACACTAGACTAGGAATTCAGATAACTGATCTGCTGTCAAAACTGAGGACCTCTGGGCTTCCCTGGTGGCGCAGTGGTTGAGAGTCTGCCTGCCGATGCAGGGGACACGGGTTTGTGCCCCGGTCCGGGAGGATCCCACATGCCATGGAGCGGCTAGGTCCATGAGCCATGGCCGCTGAGCCTGCCCATCCCAAGCCTGTGCTCTGCAACGGGAGAGGCCACAACAGTGAGAGGCCTGCGTACCGCAAAAAAAAAAAAAACAAAAAAAAACTGAGGACCTCTGATAAATATAACAATCTCCACTGACCACACAGTTTCCCTATAAATCAGGACATGAGCTAGATAAATTCTAAGGCACAATCTTTGGTTTACAAGAAATAAGTACTTTGTAGACCTTGAGAAGCATCCTTTCCTCTGAAGGAACTCTGAGTTGAATTTGAAGCCATTTTGTGTGGGTCAATTTATGAAACCATAGATTACTCACATTCTGGTACTTGAAAGCCATTTGGCTGGTAATCGAACTATTCCATACATCTGCATCTCATGTCTTGCCATGATGTGTGTATTTTTTAAGGCTAGGCATCTTGTCAGCACTTCTCTTCCCTCTTATGGAATTTTGGGATTAATACACAGATGCCTGTTCAATGAAATCTTGACTGCTCAATGGGCTATTTTTTGGAGTTTCATTAATCATGCTTTGCTTACTAAAAACTACATTTAACATAATAAAATGGGAGCTATCTCATAATCCAGACTTCAGATATTCTCATTGGCCTTCTGTATTTGTCTGTTTGGGCTGCTATAACAAAGAGACCATAGATCTGGTGGCTTAAATTACAAAAATTTATTTTTCACAGTTCTGGAGTTGGGAAGTTCAAGATCAAGGCACTGGTAGATTTGGTGGCTAGTGAGGGCCTGCCTCCTGGCTCATGGACATCTCTCTGTGTCCTCACATGGTAGAAGGGGGCAAGAGAGCTCTCTGGGCTGTCTCTGATAAGGGCACTAATCCCATTCACGAAGGCTCCACCCTCATGACTTAATCATCTCCCAAAGATTCTACCTCCAAATAACATCACATTGGGGATTAGGCTTCAAAGCATGAATCTGAAGGGCACACAGACATTCAGTCTATAGCACTTTCCTATAGATTATATGAATCAGCAAGAGCCATAAACCTGACTATATTTTTAATTATTCCAAAGTTCACCAAGCTATGCATGAGTTCGTCTATACCAGGGATGACGAATATGTGGTACACTGGCATCCTCTCTCATCTGTTGCTGAAGGTGGTTATTTTTAATCAATCATAGTACAGACACATTACACACTTTTTAGACCTCAATAAAGAACCACAAGATTCTCCCTATCTATTGATTAAAGATGGTACATAAACTGAACTGTACTTACCTTTTCTAGGCTTTCAGAAAAAAAATGTTAATAACCCACATCAGACCAGGGCCACGATATTGGACCAGAAACTCTTTTTTTCTTAGGGGTCGATATCAATAAGCATTAAGAATCAGAGGGCATCAGCCTCTCATCTCTTCCAAAGAACTGTATGAAATATGGGGGAAGTCAAAGTGAAAAATGTACAGGAGCTGGGTAGCTGTCCATAGCTTGATATTTGCTATTGGTCTCGTTTAAGCCGTTAGGAGCATTTTTCTTTCTGGTGGGAATTATAAACCTGGCACATACCAGGAGAGTCATAAAATCCCCTCTGGTATCTTTAATCAGTCATGACTAGTATATCTACCATACATTCTCCAAGTTTAAAATAGAATAAAGTCACGTAATAATCTTTCTCCCAGCAGCCAGATTGCCTTTCAGCACAATGACCCACACTCTATGGCTGTATTAACAGATACGATCTCTTCTTTAATGGAGCTCAGCCATGGGGATTAGCTACCTGTAATGCAGTTTGGGCTGTCAAGCACTCTACCAAACTGCTAACACATTACAAGTTATAGGCATCAATTCTTTCTAAGTGAAAAGGCATTTCACATTCAAAACACTTCAAACCTAATAATGGGAAATTATCATGATGGATCCCCTTCAGCTGCCAAAAGGTAAAGAATGGAGAGAAAAAAGACAGGCACCCAATCAAAAAATTCGTATCAATTCTTCTTGATCTACCTGGGGCAGATTAAACTCAAGTAGTGGATAACCTGTCAAAAAGATTGCAGAAGCTCAGCTGTGGATCAGAAGTGTTTCTGTTTGATGGGAAGAGGCAAATCCTAATAGGATAGGGATAGAGTCCAATGGCTAGAGTCAGAGTGCTCTAGGCAGTCCAGGAAGACCAGGTAACATGCATCATATTTAATTTCCCTCATGTTCAGTGTTACACCGGGACATTAAAAACACTCGGGGAATCTGACCTGGAACAGGATCCTGGAAGACAACTGCAACTAAGCAAGGGGAAGCTGAAATGTTCTGTGTTCCCTGTCCTATTTTATACGGCCTTCCAAGTGTGGTCAGACCCTCAACTGACTATAGAATAAACCAGAGGACAGAGATGCTTATACTACCTGGCATTTTAGGTTTCATGTCAAAATTAAGAGTGAAACTGCTATTATTCCCATGTGACTCAATTATATTCATTCATTCATTCATTCACTGTTAAATTCATTTATTCAATTACTTATCCAAGTTTGGTTACATATTCATATGGGTGTACTAGATAATATGCATTTGAGGGGCTTCAAGAAAAACCGAGGAATCCAAAACACATTTGAAAAAAGCTAAGTCAATACTTTCTGGTACCATTGCCACAGAGATAGTATAATAAGTATAATATTTATTCATCATTGTTCACCATTCAAAAACTCTTCTTGTTCGAATATCTGCTAGAAGTGGCAAATGGGTTTCAACTAGTTGTTGGAGAGTTAGTTGTGTTGAGAAGGACCAATCCGTGCTTAGTGGGAAAGAGTGTTAGGAGTGACTAAAAATGTCTGCAGTGGGAAGAAAGAAGGGTATGAAGCCCTCTGCCAACTTTACGTCTCTAATCTGATTGCATTTCCATTTCAGTTCTCCTTCTTTTAAACCCTTTTTTTTTTTAAACACTGCTACCAATTTAACATCCTAGCATTTGATGGGTGGATGACCTTGAACAGATCATTTTAAAATTTTTAATTTCAATTTTTTTTCAGAATATTTAAAATGGAGCTATAGCACAGTGCCTTAACAAACAATTATTTAGTAGCTTCCAAACAATTTCAGGTCCAGGGAAATAAGAACATGTTCAACAGACAAGGTGCACACCCTCATGAAGAGGGACTGAAGGATAGTCAAAATAATCACACCAATGCATAATTTTTAACTTAGGTAAGTGCTAAAAGAAAAAAAAAACATGCAGTAAATAAATCATATAAAAAAAGGGACTCTTTTATTATCTGAGGTGGGGCAAGGCGAGTGTTAATTAAGTTTTCCTGGAGTAAATGATGTTTAAATGGATATAAACACACATAGAATTAACTAAGGAAAGAAGTTTGTGAACAACATGTGCAAAGGCCCTGAGACAGTAAAGAGTAACTTCTTTCAGAAAGAAAGACAAGCATGGTTAGAGGCTCAAGAAGAAGGGAAGAAAGGCAGCATGAGGTGAGGAGCTGGATCATTTAGGACATCTTATGTCATGTTGAGGATTTTGCTTTTTATTCTAAGAACAGTGGAAACACATTGAAGGATTGTAAGCAGGAGATAACTATGATTGAATACGCATTTTAAAAAAATATTATGCTCAGGGTATTATGTACATAATATTGGGGAAGGCAAAAAGAGGAAGCTGTTTTAAGTTTGCTTGTTTTTCTCCAGTAGTACAGGGGGGAATAATGAAGTTATATAATTGTTATAATTAGACCAATGTTGTGACTTAAGAATAAAAATCAGTAGAAAAATTGACGCCCAGGATTAGTCACAAAAAGACCAGGTCTATGATTTTAAATTATTGAAAAGAACTAATATTTATTTCTTACTTGGGGTATTGCATTACGGTACACCACGAACCAGAAAAATGCGTGGTCTCACTTAATTCTTATATGAGCCCTGTCAAGTGGTCATTAATCTCCAGTTTATGAAAGATAAAAAATAAACACAAAAGGTTAAAAAAAAACACCCTGTGGAAAGCAAATAGGATTAGGCCTCTGTTTCAGGGGATGGAGAGAATTAAACCCCAGAGCCACAGCTGAACTGCAACCCTGCTCCAGTCTCCTGACTCTGGCTGGTTCCCCTCCACCCAGATACTCTGGAATGGGTCTTCTGTTCTGACCCTCTGCACTTTATGAATGCCTGCATATCCTCTGAGTCCACATGAAGTCCAGTTTTCTTGGTACCTGAATTCCCATCCTCATACCCCAGTGCATCTTCCAGAGAGGAAGCGACAATGCAGCTGACTAGAGAGACAGGAGGAATGAAGTTCATTTTTCTTAGAATCCATGCTCTGCAAATGCCAATGATTATAACACTGATTCTCTTTACTCCTCTGACTCTGCCAGAAGCCCAAAGGCGAGGACAAATTTTCATTCTTGTCAGAAAGTGGCCGAGGAAACCATGCCTATTTAGCCTCATTGGAGGATACAGTTTAGGAGACTCTGTTAAGACTGTCTCATTAGTCATAGAGCATTTGCACATTGATGACTGAAGGCAGAAGATGACCTTAATTACATTATCATCCTAAACTTGAGGTTTTCCTTCAGGCTCAGGGCACAAAGGGAGAGGGACGGAGGGACGGAGGCAGCAGCTATGGGCCAAGGATAGAAAACTCCTTGATATTATGTGACTGGTAGTTAAGAGATAGGAGTGGGGCGAGGGCATGAAAAAGGAAAACAAATAACATGTCTTTTTGTTTCCCAGGCACTAAGCTATGCATTGGTACACACTTTATATAAAATAATTAGTAAGAATACCAGTGAATTTATATTACAAAAACACTGATGAAATATGACAATAAATATGCTTATTCTAATGCTTTGGGGTTTGCAAAGCACTTTGAAATAGGAAGGCATGTTGTGTTGTGGTTTAAGGGGGCTAATCAATAACATACCTTTCTTTCCCTTAAGTTCAGAAATAACAGAAATAGTTCCAGAACTTAGACAGGTGGGAATCAAAATACAAGTTTGTTATTGTTAAAGCAGTTATTGCAGGACATGTTTTGGGCTTGAGGCCATTATCAAGCTTCCCTACAAAGCACCTTCTTCTCAGATTTACCCTTACTCACCTGGGTACAGGCAGAGGGGCAAAGGACAGGACAGTTAACTCACAGGGGCACCTGGAGGCATGATGTTCCCAGGAGCGCCTACCTGGAATCCCTTCCTGCATCCCATCATTTGTCCCTCCTCCTCCTGGGGGGGGAGAAGCTGGCTGTGGGCAGAGCCCTGAAGCATTCTCCTAGAAAAGTTCCCTCAGGAAACATGAAGTGGTAAGAATAAAGTTTCTGCAATCACACAGCAAAGTTTAAAAGCATGGGCTTTAGAGGAAAACAGGCCAGATGCTTAATATGTTACCTTCTATAATTCCCTAAACAAGTCCCTAAGCCAGGAATCATCATTTCTGTTTATAAATAACTGATGCTGTCTTTATTTAAAATGTTGATGTTTTTGTGGCATATGAAAAATAAAACAAAAAGTGAATATAATAAAAAAGAAGCAGACTCATAGGTAAGAGAACAAACTAGTGGTTACCAGTGGGGAGAGGGAAGTGGGGAGGGACAAGATAAGGGTAGGGGATTAAGAGGAACAAACTATTACTATGTATAAATAAATAAGCCACAAGGATATATTGCACAGCACAGGGAATATAGCCAATATTTTATAATAACTATAAATGGAATATAATTTACAAAAATTTTAAATCTGTATGTTGTATACCTGAGACTAATATAATATTGTAAATAAACTATACCTCGATAAAAAAAAAGAATAAAAAGAAAAATAAAGAAAATGTTGATGTTTTGTTTTGTGTGGAGTCTTGGCATTTGTTTTGATTTTTAATATTTTTATATTTTTCAACTATATCAAAATACTATAGTATTAAAATATTTTATCTTGATTACTGAGATTATGGTGCCCTAGCATACCATCTTGCATAGAGCAGGTCTCAGCAAAGGTTCTTGAATACATTGCATTGTGTTAAAAATGGTTTCTCTACCTAAGGGCCTAACAGTGTAAGATGCGGCAGTGTTTTGCAAATATTGGTATGGATTTGATATAGACTATAAGAATTACTGATAATATTCCAAATGATTTGAGGCTATACATTAAACTAGTTTAAAAATTTGATAGTTATGTATTTATTTTGATACACTTTCAAATATATAAACATATATGCATGCATATAATTACATTAAAATTTTAATTTCATTGATGTTATTGCCTAGGATGAGGTTAAAGAAGAAATGTTTCTACAAGTTGCTAAATATAAAGAGAACATTAAATAAATAAAGTATGGACAGCATGCAGACTTGGCAAAATATCTCATATGCACAGATAACTGGCATTTGAGATGCTCCATAAAACCATAATCACTTTAAAGTCAAACACTATAATAAATAAACTATAACAAATAGCCTAGTAGATGCAGGAAACATCAACAGCAGTTATTGAGAGAAAGGGAAAATTAATTCCAACTAGTGGGAATTTGGGAAGGCTTTGAAGAGGAAACAATTTTTGAAGTAGGACTTGAATGCTGGAAAGGATGTCAAGAAACAGATCCTTCTCTAAAAATCCAAGGTCCAAACCACATGCTGCATTTTATTCTGGGGTCTAATTCTGTTTCATTTTGGCTGGCCACATCTCTAAGCCATTCAGGAATAGCTGGTGGTGTTTCTAATCCCCATAAAGAATAATTTGTATTGCGCTTTAAGGTTACCTAGTTGGTGACAATAATTTCCCGGTTCTCCTTTAACACTGCCTGATTGTCTCCTAAATTTGTTTGTGACACATTTATAGCCAGGAACCCAATTAAGGGTGTTCATAACCCACACAAGTGTAATCAGCAGCACCTGGAAACAATAACAGTGCCCCTCCCTCCACCAACACGCACCCTTTTTTCTTGTAAATTTTACATCACAAAATGTAAGTCAGTTACAGACCCACTGAGTGAGGGTTCTGATGGGAGGGAAGGGCAGTGAGCTCTATCTGGGTTGAAGAAGATAAGCTGCATAAAGCAGCACACCTTGCCGCTGAGCATTTCTTTAAATAGCTGAACAGGAAAAGAACACGCTTCTGCTATTAATATCACCGGCCTGCCCTCCTGTCTTTAACGGAAACCAGCCTGAAATGTTGGGATGGGGGAAGTACAACTGCCCTATACTGAAGTTCAACAAATTCAACCATGATTGTGCATCTGTCACCGCTGCAGTACTGAAGTTGTCCCTGGGGCAGAACCTGTCCCAGAGTGTTCTTGGAATCTGTCCTCCCTTATATCCCCATCTCATCCAAATCTACCCATTTTTGTATTTTAATTTAATAGGTTACCTTGCTCTTACCTGGGGACTCTGAGTCAGCTAAATCATAGGGTTGGCTAGTTTCAAGAGGCAACATACAAAGCCATACCTGGACTAGGCAATAGCTTTCTCAATCATAAAACTTTTTTTTTTAATGCATGTAATCGTAACTAAAGTTTTAATTTAATTTACATGTTATTTTATTTATTACCAAGCCACCTACTATAGACTTATTATAATTATAGAAAGCAATAATGTATAAGATTATACAAATTATTATAGAAAGCAATAATGTATAAGATTCAACTGAGCAAAAGAGGAAAAAAAAATTAGTCAAAATCATACAAACCAAAGATAATAGTTTTGTTGTAAGGATAGTAAAATACGTCCAAAATGCCTTATGTAAAAAACCTTGTGGTTGGATGTGTTTCAGAATTTGTTTAGATTTTAGAAAGTTAATTTAGAGCATATTCATTATATGACATATCATCACAGCTTCTGAGGCAGAATTAGTGAAAATTATGAATATTCACATTATGTGGTGCTAAGGTCTATAAATAAACTCATGTCAGTTCAGGTTAGGTTTTGTGGCCAAACGTGTTTTGGCAACAAAAATGAAAAAAATACATTTAATTTGCAGACTGTTTGGATTTCCAAACTGAACATTAACGCTTACATTATTACTATTCTAAACTGCTCTCCGACATGATGAGTATATTATAAACAGCTTTCAATGTTCAAAAAAAAATGTATCTACACCATCACTGAATATCAAATTTTCACTGTTAAAATTTTAATACATACATATTTTAAAATGCAAATTATGCAGAAATGCAAGACAAAGATGATAAGTGCCATTTCATACCACTTTCAGAGACAACCACTACTAACTGGCAGATACCTTTCTCTGCCCTCATTTTATATATATACAACCTGATATAAAATTATTTTTAAAAACTGGAACGATATTATGCACGCCGTTCTGAAAACTGATTTCTTTCTGTAATGTATTTTAGAAATATTTCCATATCATGACTATAGATCAGCCTCATTCTTATGAATGACCTCATAACAATACATGTAATGGATGATCTTCTCTCCCTCTCTTCCTTTCTTCCTTCTTTCCTTTCTTATTTTGACAACTGTCTATTTTTTCCAGCACTGTTCTAAGTACCAGGATTACGGAAAGAAATCAGTCAAAAATCCCTGACTTCAGGAAACATAGTTTCTAGTGGAGAGAAAGGCAATGAACAAGATAAAAGATACAGTTTATAATATATTAGATAGTAAGATGAAAACTGAATCATGTAAAGGGATAGGAAACATCAAGCTGAGACTGCATATTTAGATGGGGTGGTCAGGAAGGAAGGAAGGCAGGATGGCCACAGCTTAGAAGGTATATTTGAGTAAAGTCTTGAGATAAAGAGTAAGTGAAGGGGTGAGCCATGCAGATATCTGGAGGAAGAATAGTCCAGGCACAGGAAATATCAAACACAAAGACTGTGTAAGAACAGGCCTGGAATGTTTCAGTAACAAAAGGGAAGCCAGCATAGCTGGGGCCAATTAAACAGAGAGGAGAATATAGGAATATGTCAGAGATGAAATCAATGGTCAGATTCTGTGGGCTTGGTAGGCCATCAGAAGGACTTTGGATTTTACTGTAAGTGAGATGGGAGGTTTTCAAAAGGTTTGGAGCAAAGAAGGGAAAGATCTGGATTTGATTTTAAAATGATATCTCAGTGTGTTGAGACTAGGTAGAGGATGCAGGAGGAGAATCTGGGAAACCATTTTAAGAGGCTATCGTGATGATCTAGGTGAGAAATGTCTTGGATGAGTGTGATAGCCATGGAAGTGGTGAGAAAGGAACAAGTTATGCATGCATTTTGAAGGTATCGGTGACAGAATTTGCCAATGGACTGGACATGGTAAGTAACAGAATGAGAGATGTCCAGTGCTTGAGCCACTAGAGGATCAGAGTTGCCATCAGCCGAGATTGGGAAGATGCTGGAGGAACTAGTTTGGGGGGGAATATTTGGAATTCACTTTTGACCATGTTAGATTTGAGATATATGTAGCACATTCAAGTAGAGACCTCAAATAAAGAGCTGAATGGAGAGGAAAGATCCAAGCAGGAGGTATATATTTATAAGTCATCAACATTTAAATGGATTTAAAAGGTAGGAGACTAGGGCTTCCCTGGTGGCGCAGTGGTTGAGAGTCCGCCTGCCGATGCAGGGGACACGGGTTCGTGCCCCGGTCCGGGAAGATCCCACATGCCACAGAGCAACTAAGCCTGTGCGCCACAACTACTGAGCCTGTGCTCTAGAGCCCGCGAGCCACAACTACTGAAGCCCACGTGCCACAGCTACTGAAGCCCATGTGCCTAGAGCCCATGCTCCCAGCAAGAGAAGCCACGGCAATGAGAAGCCTGTGCACCGCAATGAAGAGTAGCACCTGCTCGCCACAACTAGAGAAAGCCCACGTGCAGCAACGAAGACCCAATGCAGCCAAAAATAAATAAATAAATAAACTGCACCCTAAAGGCTGCAAAGATTTGCACCTGAAAAGAGTGGTATAGAGGGAAAGCACATTCAGGGTACAGAGGGAACATAATATGAACAGATATCAGATAAGGAAGGAATGTAAAATTCCCTAAGAATAACTGAAGAAACACATGGAATCCGGAGAGCAGCACGTCATGGGAAAGTGAGTTAATTTGGGAGAAGACCCTCAAGGATTTTACATTCTAGCTAAGGAATTTTGTTGGAAATAGGAAGGGTTAATTTTAAGGGATAAGCACTGGATCCAGGGCTGCTGCAATAGCCTCTTTCAGAGATAAAAAGAGCTTGGACAACAGCAGTGTCAGGGCTAGTGTGTGTGGGGGAGATGACTGTGACATTTCCACATCTGGGCCTGACCTTTCATTGATGCTCATTCTTCAACATTCTGAGCCAGAGTTTCCGGCTCCATCTCTGTGATTCTTCAGTGCCCCTCACACACAAGGCTGGGGTCTTAACTTTCACGGAAGTTATCTGATTAGTGAAGCACCTGATTTAGAGATGCAGTTTTGTTTTTGTTTTGAAAGCAGAGCTCTATTTATTTTCAAGCATGTATAGTAATTACGGGCGGCAGCCAGTGCAATGGAGATGACTACACACTGCAACCCTCTCTGGACCTTGTCCTGCCTCACCCCTTGACCATTTTTAAGGTTAGCTTAGACAAGTCATCAAGAGTATATGAGCCTCAATTTTTTCACTAGTGAAATGGGCTCCATAAACTCTCTTGCCTACTTCAGGAAATGTGCTATGTGAATTAACTGAGATACACAAACAGATGTCCTTTGTAATTAAATCTACAAATGCATGGTGTTCCATTGAATTGGGCTAAAAAAAATGATATTAGCCACTTCAAATTTCTTTTAGAACAAGAAACTGTATAAATAAATAACTAGATAAATAAGGTTCTGGCTACTGAAAGTTTTTAAGGAATCTGATTCAACAAAAATGTATCAATGAATTGCTAGTGGCATTATGATGATCACAGGTAAACTAAAATTGAAAACATCTTGTCAATTTTTAAGTATATATTTCTCTAATATAACCACATTATTTCTCTTACCAAATCATGTCTTCATAGGCATGGGAATGTAAATTTCACTCTAGCTCAGACTGAATTCTAACAAAATCTGAATTAAATACCTTTTACTATTTAATCAACCCATTTTGTAGAGTGACAGTTTTATGTCAGTTGACTTTCTCATACAGTCCTGGTTCTTGCATGTTAATTCCTTAGAAGGCACTTGCCTTCTGAAACAAAAACTGGTTCCAGGAAACTAGGACCTTCCAAGTCAAAGGAAGACCCTCTGGATTTAAGAGATGTAAAGTAGATTAATTCAGATGGGATTGGGGAGAAAATAAGGATAGCTTCAAGCAGAATATTGAGTTGGGTTTTCTGTTGCAACCTAAGAAAGTTTAGCTTACAAAGGTTCTTTTAAAGACGTGGAATCAAGCTTTGGTGGTGTACAGTTCATGACTCATACTCTTTTTCTTTCTCCAATTTTACTGAGCTATGATTGACATATAACACTGTGTAAATTTAAGTTGTACATAATGATTTGATTTATATATATACATGTATATATATACACACACATATATATATTATATATATATAGTTTTTTTCAGTTCTGTCCTTGTATTCTTCAGCTCCAGGATTTTTTTTTTTTACATCTACATTCAAATACATCTTCCAGCCTTTCAGCAGGTAAAGACCTTCTCCTGTCTGTTCCCCAGCTGATGGAATTACACCCAGAACTGCAGTTGTCCGGGGTTAGAATTGGTTACAAGGCTGCCAATGGGTCTGCAGTGTGGTCTGCAGATGTCAAGCTTGTTACCAGGGGCTCGAGTGGGCATGGATCCTGTCTATCTCTGGGTGAACTGGACTGCCTCCTGGTACCTTGTTCAGTAGGATAGCAATGGGACAAGTGTTCACTTCAGGGTCCACAGTTGAGATCTCAGACAGCCAACCTATTACCAGGTGTACATTCAGGCATGGCTCCAGCAGGTTTCTGGTAAGGCTGCTGCCTGATCACTGTAAGTGTCCCTAGGTGGGCAAGCCTAGTCCTGGACTGTGGCTGAGGGACTAGAACAAAGTCTCAGGGCTATTTCAGTTTCTGCAGCCAAGACTGAAGTCTGCAAACCTGGCTCTGGAAGCATAGATGGGTGTGTTGCTATCAGGTCCCTGGGCAGACTGATCTGGTCCCTGTCCAAAGCTTTAGGGATGCAGCTGATGACAGAGCAGTTTGAGGATCTCCTGAGATGTAGATATGGGTGTCTTCTGCCTGGTCCCTGTACAGGTAGGACTGCTCACAGACTGTGTCTGGGAAGGGCTTACACTTAGTATAAGGCCCTTTCAAGTTCTCTAGGGGTGTACATGGATTATCTCCCACTAGGTTCCCTGGGCCAGAGTACTGCTCCGTGGACTGTGGCTGGGAGGGGCGGGAGCCGAGTAAAGGGCCTGTTCAAGCTCTCCTGGAGTGCAGGCTGAAGTGCCTCTTGCTTGGTCCCTGGACTGGCAGGTGTGCTGGTGTACTGTGACTTTGACAGGGCTGGAGCCCAGTTACATGGTCCTTTCAGAATCTACAGTCTGACAGAATTGGTCGGTTTACCTCCAGGGGCTCTTGGACTGTGGCCAAGAGAGGCTGGGGCAGTTCACAGGCCACTCCAGGGTCCACAGCCAGGATCAAGGTCTGTATGCCCATTATCTGATACATGAATGGGCATGACCTCTACTGGGTCCCTTGGTGTATGGTGCTGGAGACACGACCAAAGCCAAACAGGGTTGTAGCTGAGTCTTCAGGGGTATGGAGCTCTTTCCATGCCTGTATCTGGGACCACGGTCAGCGAGTCAGCTTCCTGGGTGCCAGGCAGCCTTCTCAGAATGGCTCTCCTTGGTCTTGGGCTGCACTGAGGATTCACAACCTCCTACTTGAATCCCAAAGCCCCAACAAATGCACGTCTATCTGTTGATAGATGTTGATAATTATCGTTTTTGATGGGGGGATATGAGCGAAGGGCATCTTATTTGGCCATCTTGCTGAGGTCACTTTGCTCTGTTTTTTAATTTCATTCAACAAACACATAATAAGGATTTGTCTGGGACAGCCAATTTGATAGGCCCTGAAGATATAAAAAATAAATGTTTCTATCCCTCCAGAGATATGCTTTTCTGTTCTTTCCTGTAAGACTATGGATTATTTTAGACAAGAACTATAGTGTATAACAAAATAATGGGAGTACAGTAGATGCTCACTAAATCGCTCCTGTTCTTTGTTCGTAATAGAGATTGGCTTGTGAATTTGGACATCTCTGATTGGTCCACGGTCTTAGCAAAATTCATTAAACAGATAACCTGTGACGTTTTCACATTAGCTTATATATTACTCAAACCTCTTCAGGCACTCAGATGACCTTCAATTCAATGAATGTTTGCTAAAGATTGTTTTAAATAATGTCTTATGAAATATTGGTGGAAAGAACAAATTTAAACATTATTCTTGCTTTCAAGGAGAGGAGAATCTAGTGCAGAAGCACATTTTTTTTTTTCTTTTTGACACCTAAAACAACACTAAATGTTTAGTGCTCTGTTAGAGGCAAAAGAGATATTCTAGAAGATACAGAAAAAAGGGGGTAATTAAATTAGGCCACAGCCAGAATGGAAGATTTTGTGGCAGGTGAAGCCTGCAAGCCCTTAACTGAAAGGGACAGTGTGGGTAATGGTGAAGCCTTTGAACTTTTAGAACTTTCCACAACTGGGTTTAAATTCTTGCTCAGATCTTACTAGATTTGGATAAGTCACTATTGCTCTCTGGATCTCTGTGTCCTCACCTATAATATGTAGATTATGATAGCCCCACTCACCCACAGTTGACTTAATGTTAAAATAAGACACAAATGCTATGACAGTACCTAGTATGTATTAAGAACGAAATAAATAGAACCCTTTTATGTTGTTTTAAACTGAAACATCTTACTTATATTTCCCCTTTATATGTTGCAAGACCTTTGCCACTCTAGTATTGTGCTAGGATCTGAGAAGAAAATATCAGACGAAGGCCACTTCTCTTACATCGCTGAACTGATGCAGAAGAGAGGAGTTAAGAAAATAACCCAAGGAAACCTCTCCACAGGACATAGCCTACTCAGTTCGGGGGTCTTGCCGACGTTCAGAACACATCTCAAAGTTTAAGTCATGAGGATCTGGCTTTCTTGAATCAAAGAGAAACTCAAAACTATTTAGCATTCAGAAACCAGCTCCAGCTGTGTCCTCCTGGAACAAGTTATTCACCTTCTCCTTCTGTTATCCTGGTGGCCTTTGTCCCACTTTGATGGCATGTCTGTTAGTCTGGGTCACATCTCCTCTGTATCCTGCACAATGCCAGAAACACTACTGGATTTCATTAAAAGTTGCAACAATTGGGACCCTCGTCACGTGAAATCTCTAAAAATGTAAACATACTTCTTCAACTTTGCTTTTCCTTTATTTATAGAAAGAAACAATGCCAAAAAATAGTGCCTATTCATTCATCCATTCATTCACTCATTCATATAAGTCACTGAATAAAATGAGCTTCAAACGGAACAAAGCCCCCTGGCTTTGACATAGCCTAATGGAGTTGGCAAAATGTCTCACATGCTTAAATTTCATTATGCTATTATTTAAGCCTCATTATGTTATTGTACGATAGACGGTATGAATAGATTGTTTATTATCCTCTCATTTCCCACCATGCCTGGCACATGGTAGATGCTCATTATTTATTTGTCAACTGAAAATGGTAAAATCACCTAAATTCTCTGATCCTCAGTTTTCACGTCTGTAAAAAGAAAATATGGTGATACTGTTTACATCTCAGGATCATTCTGAAGACTTAATATATTAAGAACTGTGCCTTGCTTCCAACTGGACACAAATCAGAACACTCCAAAGAAAATAAGAATTTTTAAATAAGGTAGACAAAATCGTTTACCAAAGTAGAGGCCATGAAATCAACCCATGATGGGTATGAGTAAGAAAATGCCAAGTAACTTTAAAAATACAGAATTGTTCCAAATCAGTTCAGTAGTCTAATGGAAGGTAAAAACCCAACTACAGAAAGGATGTGTAAAAATAGGTTGGAAGTATTCTTCAGTGGAAGTACAGAACCATCATTAGACTTCCTCTGCCCAGGAAAGAACATTTTCTAGCCTAAAAATATCACCTGTCTGGTTCCAGTTGCTGGAGTATGCCTATTGTGGGGATGGATACATCAGAGCCTATTAAACTGAGGCAATTAAGTATCTGCGTCATATAAACTCATCTGCCTTGTGTCAATCCTGTGCTGATCAGGCATACTTTCTTCTAATTTATCTTCCCACTTATCTGTTCTGTAGAGAGAGAATGCACTGCCCAGGCTGACATAAAACTCAATCTATGCTAGATTTATATTTCTCAGTGTAAATTAGTACATCGTTATTCTGGCTTTATTCATCAGCCTCTTGCGAGCTTCATTAGTGTGAACCAGTATTTCTGAAGCTGATACACTCTGAAACACTTGTAACAATGAGTATGTGAGACCGGCAAGCCCAGGGACAGTCCCTGAATGGCTGTGGCTCTACAAAGGTGGCGCACCCCACCGGGATGCACTTGTGTGACCAGGCAACTGGCCTTTGCTAACTGAGCCCCTCTGATGTCGTTATTTTTAAACTCCACAGCACCTAATGGGTGGTTGTTACACTTTCCATGTCTATAGTTCACTTTTTCTTGCTGTCATATCAGGGAGAAATTTCATTCAATAGGAAATAAAGTTATTTACCCAAAATTGATATAGTCTGAATTTCTTCTCTGGAAAGGGAAGTCTAGGAACATGACTGGCTTTCAGGAGTTCAGGAATGAAAGAGAAAGGGAGCTTTGAAAGGTGCTCTATCTCTCCCTTAATTAAATTATAAGATGTGAATAAGAAGCCTGATTCTTTATGTAGAGAACACACATATGGACACCAAGGGGAGAAAGCAGTGGTGGGGGGGGGGCGGTGGAATGAACTGGGAGATTGGGACTGACATATATACACTAATAAGTATGAAATAGATAACTAATAAGAACCTGCTGTATTAAAAATAAAATAAAACAAAATTCAAAAAAAAATTCTGATTCTTTAGATGAAGAGGGAACAGATCATCGAATTTTTGTTCATCATTCTGGATTTTCTATACTGCTCTTCAATCCAGAATTAAAGAGAAAAAGACTGAACTTGAATATCTATCCAGTGATTCTGAACTCCATTTCTTAAATTCCTCTCTGCTTTCTTCCCTTTCCAGTGATGTATTTCTATTGACGGCAGAAAAAAAATGATGCTTCATTGTATCAAATTTGTACTGGCAGATGACACGATTATTAACACAGAAAATCCTAAGGAATCAAAAAATATCTATTGGAATTAATAAGTGAATTATCAAGGTTTCAGGATAAAAGAATAATCCAAAAATCAATTGTATTTTTACATGCTAGCAGCAAAAAATTGGAAATTAAGATAAAAATATATTTACAATAGGATTATTTATGGAAGAATTAGGGATACTTTTAATAAGAGTCATGTAAGACCTATACGTCAAAATCCACACAACATTGCTGAGGGGAATTTTAAAAACACCTAAATAAGTGGAAAGACACATATGTTATGGATTGGAAAACTCAATATTTTTAAGATGATTCTCCCCAAATAATTCCAGGAGATTGTTTTTTAGAGGTTGACAAGCTGATTCTAAACTTTACATGGAAGTACAGAGGACCAGGAATATACAAAACAATCTTGAAAAAGAGTAAAGTTGGAAGATGTACACTACCTGATTTCAAAACTTACTAAAGTGCTCTAGTAATCAAGATAGTGCAGTAGTAGAACAAGGATCAGTAAATGGGTCAGAGCAACAGAATAAAGAACCCAAACTATTTCAACAAAAGCAGTGGAGGAATCCAATGTAGACATATCCCATATAGACAAATGATTGCAAGAAACAGTGCTGGTATAACAAGGTATTCATTTAAAAAAATGAATTTCAACTCCTCCTTTGCATCATACACAGAACTTAACTCATGAAGAATCACAGACTTAAACATAAGAGCAAAAATACTACCAAGACTTTATAGGGAAACAGAGGAGAATATCTTCACACCTTGCAGGTGAGCAAAGGTTTTTTAGACACACAATGGAAAGAAATAACCATAAAAGAAGAAAATGATATATTAGACTTCATCAAAATCTAAAACTTCTGGACATCTGAATAAACCATTATGAGAATGAATAGGCATTTTAAGAAAAATGGGCAAAAGTAATAAACAGATATTTCACAAAGAAGAATGTACAATTAGCTGATAAGCACAAGAAAAAGTTCTCAACATCATTAATAATTAGGGACTGTAAATTAAAAACACAGTGAGAAACTATTATACACCTACTAGAATGGCTAATTAGAAAGAGTGACAACACTAAAGTTTGGTGATGTTGCAGAGCAAGTGAAACTCTGAAACATTTTTGTTGAGGATTTGTAAATAGTACAATCATACTGAAAAACAATGTCTAGCATTTTATTATAAAAGCAAACATATCCCTATACCTACCCTCTGACTCAGGAATTCCATTTCTAGGTATTTGCCCAAAAGAAATGAAAACATATGTTCACAAAAAAGACCTGTACAAGAATTTTCCTAAGAGCTCTAGTCTAAATACCCACAAACTGGAAACAGTTCAAATGCCTATCAGTAGGAAAATGGATAAGCAAATTGCAGTGAATTCACTCAGCAGTAAAATGGAATGAATTATGATGCAACAACATGGATGAATTTCATAAACAACTATCTGAGCAAACAAAGCTTTACACAAAGACCATCTACTGTGTGATTTCATTTATACGAAATTCTGGAAACGGCAAACAAGTATAGTGAGAAAAACAATGAAGGCATTGGTTTCTTCTACGGGGTGGGGACAGGGATTGCCTGGTAAGGGGCATGAAGGAACTTTCTGGGGTGATAATAACACGGTACTTTAATCTTGATAAGGGTTTAGATTACAGAGCTGTATGAATTTGTGCATTCCACTGTATATAACTTTTACATTAAAAACCATAAATAAATTTCAAACCCTAGATAATGATATGAATGCTGAAACATTTAGAGGGAAGCACATGGATCTCTGCAATTTATTTTGAAATGAAACAAAAATAAGATCGATCAGTGGATGGGGTAGAGAGATGGGTAGGTATGTGATAAAGCAAGTATGGTAAAATGTTAATGATACAATCTAGGTTGTAGGTATATAGGTATTTACTTAAAATTCTTTCACATGTACTGTATGCTTAAATTTTTCAATAACATAGTATTGGGAATAAGTGATCACTAGCCTAGAAGCCTGCTTACAGGGTCAAGTCCAAAACTCATAGCATGATATGTAACCCTAAATGAGCTCATATGGATTCAGTCCAGGTGTACTTAAGTAGTGGTGTTGCTGATGTTAGAAGAAACAACCATTTATCTGAAGTTCAAGTAATTGGTGTGTGTGCATGATAATGGGGATGGAGGAATGGGGGTAAGGTGGGAGAATTTTTAAGCATAGCTCTAGTTATCCAAAGATAGGATATAATGTACAGTGAGGACAGACTTTTGGAACTGAGGATCCTGTCTCTTCTCTTTCAGAACCTGAGTCATTCTTGCCCTTCTCAGATTTTTTTTTTTATTCCTTTGACCCATTTCTCTCCCTCTCCTCGGGCTTCTGCTTATACATCATTCTCTCTAGACTCTTTCAGCTACTAAGAATGAGGTCCACTCTGACCCTGGAGTTCTATGACCTTCCAGCTTGAGAACCAGCCACAAACAGTGATTCCCTTTCACTGGCCTTACACCTCTGAATTGCTCTCCCATTCAGTGTTTTGCATAAGATAGTTCCTCTTTCCTGCACACAGTGTTCTCTATCCCAGTCTGTTCCAATGCCTTACCTGTAGGATAAATTTTTTTCTTATCTCCAGGATCTAAGTTCACATTGCCTATCCTGTGACATGAAGTCTAATTGTGTTAGCTAAATTTTTGGTACAATTTAACCTCAAGGCACAATGTTTTATGGGAAGAAGATTTATGGAATTAAGGAAATAACTATTAAGCGAAGTTTTTTAGGACCAAGAAAACATATGTAATTTAGGCACTGGAGAATGTGCAGGCACTATATTAGATCTATTGGCTCTCACGTGGCTCTGACTCACTCATGGTTTTTGTTTTTTTAAGGGTTTTACTGTCTCATGGTGTGTCTATTCAGCTTTCTCCCGGAACGCTTAACTCTCCTTGGGTCACAAATTTTAAAATATCTGGGAGGAAATCTAATTGGTTCACTTATTTCAGTCCTCCTACTGTCTCTGAAGAAGTCTAAGAAAGACATACTTATGATTTAAATATAAAAATGACATTGAGTTATTACTTAAACCTAGACTGATGGGTTAATTGTAAACAAAGGGGAAAATACAAAATGAGTGAAAAACGTTGAAAGAGGCTAGTGGACTGATAAATGGCATCCTACAAAGATGCTTAACTAAACATCTTAACTACAGAAACGGCCTTGAAGGTGACTCAAGACACTTCTAATTATTGGAACTTTGACTCACCTGAATCAAAGACCCTACAGCTAATAGAGGCTGTCAGCATTACAAAGTAAAGTTGGTCTTAAAAACCACATAGTTTTCAAAGGATTTGAATTGTAAGATAAAACAAAAAGAACTTTACCAGTCATCAACTGGACAAGTAGCCATCTGCATAAGGAATAACCAAGGCAAGAGACTGAAGACTTGAATCTTTTGAGAGTCAGACAGAATAACTTGCCTTTTGAAGTTTGATCAACAGGATACAGATAAGCCATCTATAGTGTAAGTCTTCTATAGTGTAAGAGTAGTATATGCATATTTCAAACACAGCACTAAAAATATTTTTCTCTCTACTCATGCTACTTAAACATTACATCCTAACCAAACTGAATTTTCTAAGCATATTTTGTTTGCTACACACATATATTTAACCAAGCTTCTTTGCTCTGCAATAAAACAGCCCTTCATCATCTTCTCACTTCCTAGTTAAACATTTTTCACCTCCCTCTGTCCTTCTCCCTCCACTAGTATTGTACTTGGGTGTTTCATACTAATATCAACTTCTCACCTCAAACTGCTGTGGGAACTGCATAGGGTTGCCTTCATCCATGCTCACTACATTTCTCAGCACAGTGACTGCTGCAAAGTGGACAATCAATTAGCATATTAGCCAAATAATAATGCCTTGTATGGCCTCATATTTACTTGCTATTTTGAAGATTCTCTTCAGTAGAATTATTGAAATCAGGTTTGGCAATGTGGGCTTCATTCTTTTCTTCCTTTATTGCTGGTAATTACTGGGTAAAAGAAAAATCATTTTTTATATGCCTGTATTTAAGTTGAGGAAATAAATTCCAATAAGCTAAGGATGAATGGCCAAATAGCTCCCAGTAGGTTGAGTTACACCATTTTGTGAAAAATATCATCTTCTCTCATTTACCTGAGCTGGATGTAATCTTTCAGGTTGCTTACCTGCTGTCTAAAGACATTTTTGTTTCTCTTGAGAATGAGTTCATGATTACGGTAGGGTGGGCATTTGAAGAGGAGAAGTGTAAGGACTGGGTAGAGCTCAGTAATTTTGGATGTCTCCAAGCTAATAATGTCCATGAAAATGCTTTTAGCTGTTTAAAATACTAACTGTATCACTATATTTCTGTCTCTGCTTTTAGTATAGGCCTAGAGTTAAGGCATTCAAAAGATATCTTTTCTTTTTAAAGGTCTCCATGATCTATTTAATTCTAACTCCAATAAAAGCAAGATCTCATTATTGAATATCCTTTGCCATCAAGCACTTCCCATTTTGACTTTAACCTATTTTTTTTTGCTGCAACCTAGACATTTGCATGTCCCTTTTCAAATCTGATCCTTAGTTATGCAAGACTCGAAGCCAGTTGTGTATGTGTAAAACACCTTCTCCTGCTTCCTGCCATCTTCCTCCCCTCCTTTTTTTATTTCTGGCTAGATCCACTATGTTTAAAACTCTATATAAGTGTCAATGCCTCCAAAAAGCTATCCTAATTCTTTAGAGCCATATGAATGTGCTGTGCCCACCACTGCCCTCTTTCTCATGACATCTATCTATGTTATACCTTCTAATATCATTCTTACTTCCTCCATTAAACTATCAGTCCCTTGAAAACAGGCTCCATGCCTTATCCATCTTTGTACTGAGGGCCTTGAAGACAACCAAATAACTGCTTTTTGAAGGCATGATGGATACGAGAAGTACAGTCCAGCCTCTAGTCCAGGTAAATGGGCCAGCAGGGATTGAGACGAGAAATGAGTGTCCCTGAAACCCACAGAAGGGTTCTAGTTCCAGAAAGAAACCTAGAACCAGGTTTGAAAAAAAAAATCATTTATGCCAATAACCATTTATGAGTAAAAGAAAAAAAAATCTCTCAGAAAGTTAGAAATAAAAGGGAACTACCTCAATTTGACAAAGAGCATCTACAAATATCTTACAGCTAATATTTCATGTAATCATATAGAATGGTGAAAGACTGAGTACTTTCCCTTTAAAATTGGGATCAAGGTGAGGATACCCACTTTTATTTAGGATACTGGGAATTACAGACACTGCAATCGTCAAGAAAAAGAAATAAAAGGTCTATACAGTTAAAAGGAAGAAATAAAACTGTCCTTATTTGCAGATGACTGTCTATGTTGAAAAGCCTAAAGAACTACAAAAAACTTCTAGAACTAATAAGTGACTTCAGCACAGCCACAGAACACACAAAAATGAGTCACAATAAATCATATTGTTATATATTAACAATGAACATACAAAACCAAAAATTTAAAACAATGCCATTTGCAGTCATTCCAAAGAAAATGAAATACGTAGGTTTAAATATGCTCCATCCATTGGGAAAAATCCTGGGGAATGATTCTGATTGGTCCACTTTGGGCCATGTGTCCATCTCTGAATCAAATCCTATGACTACAGAATTGAGTTATATGATCGGTTCAGCCTCGGCTGCATGTCTACAGTGTGACTAGGATAGAAGGTGCTGGGATTGACAGCTTTAAGTAGACCTTTATTATTGAGATAGGAAACAATTCCTCAAAATAAGAAGAATATTCTTCTCAGACTCTGCCTAATGAACAAAATGATAAGTATTGACTAAATCACCATCCCTCAATTCCCAACATTATCATTATACCTGACTCTCATTTTTCTAGGCTTTGGAACTCAGATATTGGTCCCAGAAATTAGTAGGTAGAAACTAAGCAGATGGGGCTGACAGAGATGTGTACTGGCACTATGCGGCCGTGAAATATTCCATTAAGCAAATTAGGTTGGAAAGAAATTGGTTTGGTTGCTGAATGTGACTGAAAGGTTTAGAAAATAATTGTTTTATGTTTTACTTAGCATTTCTATCATTTGGCGTATTTCTTACAGGTATCAGGAAATAACTCTTGATAATCTAAGCAAAAGAGAATTACTGGGAAGTATATTAAGGAATTTACCATTCTCATGGATATCTGGAGGTCCAGGTTTAGAATTCAGGAGGGAAGCCTGTTGCAGATGGCTAGCCTGCAGGAATACAACAGTTGTATCAGGAATAGTCTTGTGAGAATTTTACATCTATAATTCCTGGCTTCTGACTCTTCTTACTGTTAAAATGAAAAAAACCCACAGGCCCAAAATGGCATCACTTGTGCTAGAGCCCATGATATGAAACTTAGACTAAAAATCTGACTTAATTACAGTTTCAAACTTCCCCAGAAATGTAATCTTAATCAACCAGTCTGGAATTTTCTGGTCGGCACCAATGAGGTAATTTGTCCCATGGGTCCTTGCCATCCTGCAGAAGCAATGTATACATGATAAAACCAAATGGTTCCCTTCCCCCGCAAAGATGTCCTGGTTTAAAACTAATTCTTTTCTTTTGCTAATAGTTCCCTTGCCCCATACTTCTTCCTATAAAAACCTTCCATTTTATACAACCCGTCAGAGTACGCTTCTAGGTGTTCGATGGGATGCTGCCTGATTCATGAATCACTTAATAAATTCATTTAGGTCTTCAAATTTACTCAGTTGAATTTTATTGTTTAACACTGCCACCCTGGAGTCAAATACAGAATCCTAAGAGGGAATGTCGGGTTGGTTGAGTTTCAATCCTAGGTCTACTCCTGGGTGTACTGGGGTAGAGGAAAGTGTCTCTAATCTCTTGAGCTTCTTCAGAGAAAGACAGTCATCCTGAATTGTCCTCTGTATTAACGCTCTATTGCTGTGTAAAAATTACTACAACTCAGGGGCTTACAACAACACCCAGTTCTGTGAGTCAGAAGTCTCAGTAGGTTCACTTGGTGGTCAACCCAGGGTCTCTCAAGGCCAAAATCAAGTGGTTGCCAGACTAGGCTCTTATACCTGGAGCCTCTGGGGAAGAATCTGCTTCTAAGTGCATTCAGGTTGGTGGCTGACTTCTGTTCTTTGAAGCTGGATGACTAAGGTTACCATCTTCTTGCTGGCTTCCAGTTAAGGGTCACTTTCATCTGTGAGACAGCTCTCTAGTCGTTACTTTTACTCTTCCCCATTTTCAGGCCAGCAATGCTGCGTCCAACCGTTCTCACTCTCAATCTCTGTCTCTTTGACCAACTGAAGAAGGTAGCAGAAGGTAGCTTTTAAAGGAATCCTGTAATTAGATTAGACCCACCTAGGTAATTTCCCTATTTTAAAATCAATAGATTCATACCTTAGTTGTATCAACAAAAGCCCCTTTGCCAGTAAGGTAACATAATCATGATAATAGCAAGAGGGCCATCTAAAATTCTGCCTACCACACCCTTCTATCCAAAGAGATAAAGAGAAGATACTGCCAAAGACTATTAAGGCTCTATTAGGAAGGACAATTTCTTGAACAGCCAAAACAAACAAGTTATTAAAGACATTAACATCCACTAATTTAAAAATAGTCTAAACTTTATTTTTAAAAGGCCAATACATTTTTGGTTGAGGTGCAGAAACATAAACATGCAGATATGTGTTTTGCAGCAATAATAAAAAATACACTAACAAGTATTGCTCTTGGATAGGTATGCAAAGTGACTTAATCCATGAGAAGCCCAAGGGACTTAGTGCTGATGTAAAGGACCACTGAACAAGAAGTCAGGTAACCTGTATTCAATTATCTGCTCCAATAGTAATGCATTCTGTAACCTTGAATAAATCATTGGCTTTCTCCAGGACTGTTTCTTGAACTTTAAATAAGAGAATTGGGCTAGGTTACCTCTAGAAATCTTTCTAACAACACATTATGCTATAAAGTTCTTAATTTTAGGTGTGGGATGCTCTGTGTTTCACCAATTAAATTAAATTATATACATATATAGCTAGCTAATGCTAGAGGGGTTACAGTGAAATTGGTACATACACAATTCTGGCACTGGCATAAATTCTGATATCTCTTTGGAAAACACTTTTGTACAATAAATCAAAAACTATAAAAGTATATTGCAATGGATTGCTAGGAATAGACTTTTTAGTACTGTAGCCAAAGAAAAGAATCAATTACTTAAAGTCTGCATTTATTGAAAGATGTTCATTGTGTCATTGTTTACAATAAAGGAAATATGAATATGATATAAATGTCTCCTAAATGGAGAACTGTTAATTAACTTATAAAACATTAATGAAATGTTATACAGACTGGATGAACTATGTTATAATATCTGCCTTGCAATCTGGAATAGTTTTAGAGCATAATATCATAAATATATTAACTGCAAGTTGTTAAAAAATATATATATAGTTTTTTTAGATTCCACATTATAAGCAATATCATATGATATTTGTCCTTCTCTGTCTGGTTTACTTCACTTAGTATGATAACCTCTATGTCAAAAAAAAAAAAAAAAAGAGAGATACAAATGAACTCATTTATAAAACAGAAAGAGACCCATAGACTTAGAAAAAAAAAAAAATCATGGTTACCAAAGGGGAAGAGTGGGGAGGAGGGATAAATTAGGAGTTTGGGATTAACATATACACACTACTACATATAAAATAGGTAAGAAACAAGGACCTACTGTGTAGCACAGAGAACTATACTCAATATTTTATAATAACCTCTAAGGGGAAAGAATCTAAAAAAGAAGTTATTCTTAGCTTGAAAACTGTGACATATGGAGAAGAGGAGATATAAGTTGACTGGTGCTACATTAAGTCTTTAAGCAAAGTTTCTGAGACAATTTGGGGTGGTATATTGATGTTGAATCTTTTTACTTTTCCAATTTTCTGCTATTTGTTACAGTGCATTCTGTTCCAGTTTGGTCCACATTTCTTTCGCTTGTAGCTTCTGGATCTCTCTCTATACTGTGGTAAGCATCTAGATCCTGGATTCTGCATTTATCCACAGCTTTCTTCTACTTTCTGTCTTGAGCTCGCTCTCCTGAGGTACCTCTAGTCACCTAATCTCCAGCTGTAGCCCTCAGTCCTGAAGGATTCTCACCACGGAATCTCTTTCAAACTCAAGCTGTATTCATCGTGCATAAAGAGAATTGTATTGTAATTTGCCGAATTATGGGGCCATTACCAGCATGTGAGCCAAGGTCAAGATAAGGAGATCAGAGTGAAAAGTGAGTAGCAGGAATTACTTGATCAGCTACCATACCCGAAGTTACTAAAAGAAGGAGCAATGTAAGGATTAACCAAGAGTCCACTGTTAGGAATGAAATAATGGAGAGGAAAGCAGATATCTCAGGACTAAGACTCATTGTTCAATATCCTTCAGAGGATTTAGAATCCTGATAAACAGGTCCTAACACACATCACAGAGCTGGAAAGAGCATTCTAAAAGAGCTTAAGACAGGTGAATGGGCCCATTGCAGTGAAGGATGGTACCCTAGGAAGTGGAATTCTCTGCAAACATTATCAGATAGAAAAAAAAAATACCCCAGAGGTCAGCATACCAGACCTCCCATAATCACTATGGCTAAACACAATCACCCATGTAACATCTGTATCACAGATCAAATTCATTCTCCAGAAAACAAAGCCTAACAGATTGAAAATTTATTAGCATCTGCTGTGTTGTGATTATGGCTTTTAAAATGATTCACATCACATGTGTAAAATGCACAAATACGTTTCACCATTGCAAAATACATGGCATTTCGGTTGTATATAATGAAAGATTTTATCTAACACAGGATGCTGCCTTTTTTTTATTGTTCCCTTCCAGGAGAATGCTTAGAATGCTTTTATTGGTTTAATATAATTATAAAATGAGATTGCACCCAATACAAATGCCAGAAGGACACCCATATTGAAGAAGGTGGATTAATTGATTTCTCTGAGGACATAAACTACCTTTCTGTGAATTTAGCTTTGAGAAAGAGGGTTGTTTGAATAATCACATTTTGAGGTGTCTATGCTCCAAATACAGTTTTATTGTTATAAATAAAAAAACAACAACTTTTTGTTTCCCTCAAGAAACTGAAAAGATTATATGTCTTTTCATTGATTTCCAAGGCCACTCACATCAGTAGATAAGGCTGTGGGAGCTATGAGCAGAAGACTCTAGGAGTGTAGACTTGGGTTACAATATATATTGGGGTTGGACAAAAGCTGTTTCCCATTTGCTTGTAGGTAAGTAAATCCATGCAAGATGAGGGTTCATAGTGATTTAGACCACTCAGTGCTTTGTATCTCTCATAGGAAATTGAAACTCTGAGTCAATGAAAATGGTTTTCATTTAAATTCAATGTTTTAATCAAATATATTTAAATAAATATCAAGGAATGAGGAAAGGCATCTAAGTGATGTTGTAGCAAATAGTAAGTCTTGGAAAATAGTTGCCGGGATTTCCCTGGTGGTCCAGTGGTTAAGATTTCACACTCCCAATGCAGGGGACCTGGGTTCGATCCCTCTTCAGGGAACTAGATCCCACATGCATGCCACAACTAAGAGTTCGCATGCCACAATTAAGAGCCCACATGCCACAAATAAGAGTCCTCATGCCACAGCTAAGACCCAGCACAGCCAAATAAATAAACAGATAAATAAACAAATAAACAAATAAATAAATATATATTTTTTAAATTGCCAAGTGAATGGATGGATAAGTAAATGGTGTGTACAACAGAAAGAAAAGTGAATGTACTGATGCTGGTTCAGGACAAATTTCCTGCTCCTGAAGTAGAGACTCAAGGCAGGATAACATATGTGGAATACTAGATAGATAGATGATAGATAGATAAACCAAAGCAAACAGAAGCAAACACATAGATAGAGAATGGAGTAGTGGTTACCAGAGGGGAAGGGGAGTAGGGGGAGGGTGAAATGGGTAAATGGGGTCAACTGTATGGTGACAGATGAAAACTGAAACTTTTAGTGGTGAGAATGTTGTAATATATACAGAAGCCAAAATATTATTTTGTACACATGAAACATATATAGTGTTATAAACCAATGTTACTTCAATTAAAAAAAAAAAAAAAAAAACTTCTGAAGGTATCCTGCAGGGGTTGAAATCACTAGCTCTGCATCTTTTTGACCATGTGACTTTAGACAAGCTATTTAACTTCTGTGTCTCCCTTCTCTTACCTGTAAAATAGAAAATATTAATAATATCTTCTATAATATCTGTTGTGATAATTATATGAGTTTATTTGAGGTTCTTTGAATAGCATTGGACACACAGTAAACCCCACATACACGTTAGCTATCATTATATAGAAATTTTAGAACTACCACTTGAGGCTGGATCTATTTCCTAACTTTCTTCCCTACCACTCAATCACACTAATTTTATCTGAAGATACCTAATAGGTGACCTCTCAAATCATGCTTTACAAACTTAAATGTGTATATTTCTACCTTTTTAAAAATGGTAGACAAGAATGAGGTCATTGAAATTCAACATTTCACAAACTTCTCAAAGTATCAAAAGATTTTTATGTGATTTTACATAGAATTTAATATATTAAACATATAAAAGTTGAATCATCCTACTTTAAGTGGAAATAAATGAGGAAGAATTTTATTCCAAAGAGTTTCACCTTTGGAATAAAAGGTATCTCAAGGGCCTATCTCAGCCCTTGAGATAACTTTTAGTAACCTTACATGAACTTTCCATGGGCCTTTCTAGTTGGAAAATGAGTAAGACAACTTGTTCCACTGAGAAAGTCAATGCTTTAAATGGAAAAGTGAAGACTTAGACCAGAGCAAGAACTACAAGAAAATGAAGAAACAATGAAAAATTATGGCTTATAAATTAACCCTACGGTACCCACATGTGCTTTAAATGTCAGTTTTGTATGGTACATTACAAATAAATGGTTCATATCCGGAGTGTTAAGCATTCTTAACAATTAACCATTTGTCAGGTTTATAGAAGCACGACTTAATTTTTTGAGTTAAAAATTAGTTCATGGGCTTCCCTGGTGGCGCAGTGGTTGAGAGTCCGCCTGCCAATGCAGGGGACGCGGGTTCATGCCCCGGTCCGGGAAGATCCCACATGCAGCGGAGCGGCTGCGCCTGTGAGCCATGGCCGCTGAGCCTGCGCGTCTGGAGCCTGTGCTCCGCGACGGGAGAGGCCACAGCGGTGAGAGGCCCGCGTACCGCAAAAAAAAAAAAAAAAAAAAAAAAAAAAAATTAGTTCATGACTTAACACTGAATTATGTTGGATATTGGCACAGAAAATTATATTTCTAAATCACACTCATTCTTCTAAAATCTTACTGAATTAGCACCCCGTCTAACATGTAGCAAATTCCCCATCTCCTGTGCCTAAGACTACAGGTCTTTGTGAGTCCTGCAATCTGCTAATTTATGTCACTTAAACTGTCTAGCTATCTGCTAGATGATATAGATTTTTCTTCTCAGAGGCATCTCTTCTTTGTAGTCTATCAGCCTACAGTATTTCCTGTAGTCAACTTAGAGTCACAGTTGTGTTTGGCGACTGCTGTGATATGGTGATTTAAAGTAAGAAGTATGGGGGCTTCCCTGGTGGCGCAGTGGTTGGGAGTCCGCCTGCTGATGCGGGGGACGCGGGTTCGTGCCCCGGTCCGGGAGGATCCCACATGTGGAGCGGCTGGGCTGCTGAGCCTGCGCGTCCAAAGCCTGTGCGTCCGGAGCCTGTGCTCCACAATGGGAGAGGCCACAACTGTGAGAGGCCCGCATAACGCAAAAAAAAAAAAAAAAAAAAAAATTAAGTAAGAAGTATGTGTTTGGTCTTCGTCCCTGTTTCTGGCACAGAGCTCCTAAAACTCTGAAAATCTCCTAAGTGATTAAGAGCAATAAAGCTGTCTTGATATTCATAACAGACCCCTGTCAACCACACGAGTTTATGTTAATGAGGTGATTTTTGGAAATCACCTAAGGTTGGGGGATGGTTGTCAGGGGAAGCAACCATGTGATTAGAGATTTGGAATTTCCATCTCAGCCTGCTGACCTCCAAAGATGAGAGAGAGGCTGGAGAATGAATCAATCACTAACGGCCAATGATTTAACTAATCATGCCTATGTAATGAAGCCTCCATAAAGTGCCCCCCAAATGCAATTCCTAGAGGTTCTGGGTTGGTGAACACATAGAGGTACTCCGGAAGTGGTTCACCTGGAGAGGGCATGGATACTCCTTATCCCCTTCCCCATACCCTTCCTATGTATCTCTGCCATCTGGCTGTTCCTGAGTTGTATGTATCCTTTTATAATAAATCATCAATCTAATAAGCAAAAGTTTCTCTGAGATCTGGGAGCCACACTAACAAATTAATCAAACCCAAGGAAGGGGTTGTGGGAACCTCTGATCTAGCTCATGGGCTAGAAACACAGGTGAAAACCTGGACTTGTGATTGGTGTCTGACGTTGTATATGGTGAGGGAGCAGTCTCGTAGGACTGAGCCCTTAACCTGTGTGATCTGACACTATCTCCAGGTAGCCTGAGAATTGAGTTGAAGTGTAGGACACCCAGCTGGTATGTAGAACTGCTTGATGGTGTTGGAAAACAAAACGCACATTGGAGCAACCACATAAGATGTTTGGTACACTTGCCTCCTCAGATATTGTGTTAACCAAATATATTGGCTTCCTACTGCTCCCTGAAGCTAGGTTTATACCCTCACTGACTGCCTTCCACATTAGCTGAATCCAATTCCAGGTTCAGATCCTTTGCCTGCTAATGTCCACACCCTCCCACCCCTAGATGTAACGGAATCAAGCCACATTTGAGATGTTCAGAAATTATAGGGGCAGTGGCCATATCCTGAACACCTGTCCTCATTGCCCCATACAAGCTGATGCTCAGTTAATAATTAGCCCTCAGCTTTCGAATAATTAAATATTCACAGGCGAGCTTGCTTAGTACGTTTACAGGGCTTCACTCCTGTTCCTGAGTCTCTTAGTTTCTTTCAGTCTCTGGAGTATTCTAGGTGGTAAGCTCAAGGGAAAAACAAGGGAGGCTATGTATTTGTCTGTGCCCAGGAATTTAATCTACTCACCTCTTCATCAGAGCCAGCAAAGTAAGTGCAGTGATGGAGAGATACAAAGGACCACCCCAGACAGACAGAGAATCAGATTGTAACGAACAAAACTACTTTTCATTCCACCTCACTGCAGTTCAGTTGGCAGCCCAGCCTTTATGCTGTGCTTCTGGTGGTCTGCATGGCCTCATTTACCAGAAAGGTGTTATGGCCTAGGAGACGTGCAGAGGGTAACTGTCACCACTGCCCAAATAAAGAGGTTGATAGAGTCTGATTAAACACACACACACACACACACACACACACACACACACACACACATTTTCCCAATGCGCTTTAAAAATCCAGAGTGAAAACTGCTCCAAACCATAAAATTTAAACTGTTACATCTCAGCTGTCCATTCTTTCATTATTATTCATGGTAGACTAAAGGATAGTGAAGTAAAACTGAATGGGTCAGGCAAGGAGAACAAGGCTGACAGTTAATCCCTTTTTTTTTCCTTACTCAGTGAGGTCCTTTGAGAATAACATTTGGTCAGTGAACGTCCACTTGCATGCTTTCATGAATTTGAAACACATAGCTAGATGTATTCATTCGTTCGACACGTATTTATTGAGGACCTGTTACGTGCCAGTTGCTGTGTTTAACACTAAAGATATGGAGAAGAAAACAGGATACATCCTATCTTCATGGAGCCTGCAATCCATGAAGTTCATAAGTATTTCCCATTCAGCAGATTTTTGTGCTCGTCTTTCAAACATGGATGGAGACATCAACCTCCCAGATCTGAGACCCAGGGAAATATGGAGGCAGAGATGGTAGAAACTGTCTACCCTACTGCAATAAATGTTTTACTTTAACAAAGTTTAGGTGTATATATACAAGTGTCTCACAAATCCCTCTGCTCATATTAGGTATATATCGTCTAAAAACAGGGGTTCTAAAGGCTGGCTGCCCATCAGAATCAGCTGCAGAACTTTTGGAGCTCTTAAAAACTACAGATTCCCAGGTTCTACCCCTACTGTCCTGAAACAGAATATCTATGTTCTGAATCCAGGAATCTGTACATGAAAACTATCTCCAGCTGACTCAGATGTGTTGAGTCTAGCACAGATTGGCAAACTGGTGTACAGCAACAAGTAATAAAAGATCCATCCCAATCCTCTGGAGCATCTGAAATCAAATGATCATGAACGACAGTGTGTGTGCCCATGCATACATAAGCTAACTGTATCTTTGTTTATATGTTCATGTATTACGCATGCAACGGTTATGTGTTCCATGGTCCTTCCCTCCCCATGGATGAAGTCTTGTGTGCAACACCTTCACGCAATACAGATTTACGTGTGCGTCAGTCTCCTGACCTGCACCTGATCAATCACACTACCTGTTGGAGTGTAAAAGAGCAAACATTAGCAAAACTGATAATACACCTTGTGGTGGTGACTCAACCAAAGCAAGCACATCTGTCCCGGAGGAGCACCTGCCAGCTTTCCATCAGGGGAAATACAATTGAATAATAACGTACCATACACAAAGTGACTTCAGTGATGCTCCATGGCAAGTTAAATCACCTTAAGTTGGAAATGTGTGCATATACTGGGCAAATGCACAGTCACATAGTATAACAGGCCAAAGACTTTGTACTCAGAATATAACATCTTAAACGCATAGACTCATCTAACAAGCATCAGGTGCTGTGGTGAGAACTGAGGAAACGGTGGTGAGCACAACAGACATAGTCCCTGCACTTCTGGGTCCTTCAAGAAGAGTGGTGGAAACAGATGAGTTAAAGCTAGGGAGGAGGCAAAAGGTGAACTCATGCAGTCTTGTAAGACCAGACATAAGGCATTCGATCTTTAACTTGGCATTGAAAGGAATGTCAGGCCCTGAAGGTTTCACCAAATGGTGTATTTTATTTTTAGAAAGACCACTCAGGCTGCATTGTGGAGAAAGGAGAGAAGCCAAGGCTGGAGGGAAATATACCCATTACAAGACTGTGTAGCAGTGGTGCATTGGAGCCATCCTTCCGGCTGAAGAGCGATGATTGTCAACAACTATCTCCAATGCAGGGACTTCAAGTTGGCAGCATGTAATCTCATGGTGGGAGCATTTACACTATGGAACATGGCAAAGGCTACAAGAGGCTTTTCCCTGCAGCGATCTGGTTGTTAAACATTGATGAGCACATGACATTCGGGTCAAGCATATATTTTGTGTCTACTCACTGTATGAACGAAGGCCCCAATATAAAAACCTAATTCAGAAGAACTTCACTATAGAAGCTGAACAGGGGTAGAGAGCTTTGTTGATGAGAATACTTATCAGTTGTAAAGGGCTTTACCCTTTGCAAAGTACTTTTATATGTATCTTCTATTTACCTTTATTCTTTTCTAAAATGAAGATAATCATTATCCTTATTTTACAAAAAGAAAAGCTTAATGGAGATAACAGAACTTTTGAAAGAACTGAATGAGAAAATTCAGGCAAATTCCGAAACAGATTGCTGGGCACATATTAAGTGCTGAACTCAGAGAATTGAAATAAAGGACTGAGACCTAGATTAGAAATAACAGAAGAGGGACCTTAAACAAGAAGTTTCTTGACTCTTGGCCCAGTGTTATATCAATGGTGCGTGTTAAAGTTTATTCACTTATTTATTTATCCATCCATCTACTCAACAAGTATGCAGTAGATATCTACTGTTTGCAGGTCCTGTCATGGAGAAGCAGCGATAAACCAAATACTACCTTCGCTCTCATGGAAAAACACTGTAGTAGTGACTGGAAGAATGAAAACATTAAAAATGAATAACTAAAAATACAATAAATGTTGGGTGGTGATACCTGCTGTGTATAGAGAATAATCAATTACCTTTGTGAAGGCGTGAAGATGGATGGTGTTTTAGGTAGGGGGTCCCTGCAGGCCTCTCTGTGTAGGCTGTTCAAGTGACTCCATGAAGAGAAAAAGTACAGAGGGCATGGTACAAGGTCCTGAGGTAGGAGAGTGCTTGGTGTGTTTGAGACACGCAAGGAGATCACAGTAGCTGGAAGACAATAAGTCTAGGAGGGGAGAGTGGTAGAAGACGAGACCAAAGAAATAGAAGCCAGATCATCATGGATTTTTTTATGTCAATGTATGGTCTCTGGTGGCCACCACTGAAATGTGTGCAATTTAATGAATTTAGACTGATTAGAGTGGAAGGTGGAAGAGCTCAATTAATGTTCTGAAAAACTTTCCTGTAAGCTCATAGAATCTTCCCATCAGAACAAGGAGATTGGTTGGTCTCCCTGGATTCCTTCAGTCTTTTTTGTTGGCTAAGTGTGCATGCATGCATGATTCATCATTTATGACACTCCTACTATGTGCCAGACATTGTGCCAGTCACTGGGAACAAATCAGGGAACAAAACAATAAGGTCCTTTGCCCCCAAGAAATTGACAATTCAATAGGAAATACAGACATATTCACAAGTAATAAAGTGCAGAGAGAGAAGGTTTATATGCACAAAAATACTTGGAAAATGCATGTGCCTATATATCCCCATGATTCACACTCATTGGTACCCTGGTAGAGGCCATTCTAAAGTGCAATTCTGAGATCCACAAGGGTGATAGAGCTTGTGAATTCACAGCACAGCTTGCTTTGCCAAGCCTGGAGAAATTAGCAATAAAGATAGGAAAATATTATTTTGTTCTTCTGGAATAATATTACCTTTAATGAGGCTGGGGAACTTCCTCTGAGGGATCTAAAGCCCCTTTACCGATGTTATTCCATTAATTCTCCCTGTGTCTGGAACTTGGCACCTGAAGCACAATGTATTATGCAAAACCAAAGCACACTCTGCATAGAGAAAAGACTGTGTTTCACTGTTTCCCTTGCACTCAAGTTCAAAATGCTGGCAGATCTGCCATCAGGACGTGTATCCTATATCCATACTCTTGACGTGAAAAATCATCGTAGACATCATATATCTGTCTTGCTGGGAGAGAGAGGAGAGAAAGGACAGGGAGAATGGAGTTTGGAACATGTAGGCAAAAAGGCACCTCAAATTCTTTATTGGATTCAGGATAAGACTGTGGAAACCATCTAATTCAACAGCAGTTTATGAAAACCACCTGTAAAGGGCTATTTGAATTCTGCTAAAATGCTAGATAGATAACTGCATGAGCAAGTATCAATAGATTTGATGCACCCACCATGTGCCCAGTCTGGTGCCAGACAATTTGTAAAATGAAAATGAGATAAAGACAAGGTCTCTCTCTCAGGCTGGAAGAAATGAGTGCCTTACATAAAGCACTTAATTTACAGTGCAAAATTAGAGCAAGTGCTAGATTGAGCAGTTTAGCCTCTAAGTGCTTCTTGGGGTTCATAGAAGGCAGAGATGAATGTCCACTGGAAGGACAAGAAAATCTTTGTGATGAGCGATAGATTTGAACTGATCTCTGAAGACCAGGAAGAATTCAGAAAGGTGATGTTGCGGGCTTCCCTGGTGGCGCAGTGGTTGAGAGTCTGCCTGCCGATGCAGGGGACACGGTTTTGTGCCCCGGTCCAGGAAGATCCCACATGCTGCGGAGCAGCTGGGCCTGTGAGCCATGGCTGCTGAGCCTGTGCTCTAGCCATGGTCTGGAGCCTATGCTCCTCAACGGGAGAGGCCACAACAGTGAGAGGCCTGCGTACCGAAAAAAAAAGAAACGTGATGTTGCAATATAGTCCAGAGCTGAAGAGGTTGCCTGTAACTGAAATATTCCGAAATCCAGAGCAGCCTGAAGTCACCATTTCTTCCTGGGGAAGACTTCCTGGACTCCACATCACATAATTTCCGGGAACCTAGGACTCTTCTCATAATTCTAAGTGTTTCCTGAGTAATCGTGTCAGTGCTTAAAATAATATGTGGGCTGCCTGTCACCTTCCAACTCAAACTCCTTTTGTCTACTTTTTCTTTATTTCCCCTAGGCAGCCTCTGTTCCTCACTTCGTCACACTGACTGCCTACCTCCTACCATCATCTTTATGGCCATTCTCTCTCTTTCTTTTCACTCAACTTCATTCTTCTTCTGTCATGATTCAGTTTCAGTCCATGCATAAGCTTGGCCTCCAACGCTTCAGTTCTCCAGCACCTCGAGTGCCTTGAGGAACCCTACGTTATTTTCCTGAAAGGTTAGGGATAATGGAGGGGAAAGAAAGCACCAAGGCAGAGGAACTTAAAACGGCATCAGAAATCACTGCAGCTAAAATTAATGAACAACTCATTCCCCATCCTTTGAATAGAAATCGCTTATTGGTTTCTGGCTCAGTGATCCCCGTCCTGGGCTCTATCCATAATGTCTGAGTCACATACGGTCTTTGCCTGGACTCAAGCTACCTGGGATTGGATCTCGGGGCCATCACTTTCTAATTGTAAGAACTTAGGCAAGTTTTTTCATCTGTAAAATAGGGATCACAGTACCTACTGCACGGGGGTTATGCTTGGGATTAAATGAGTTCGTATAGGTAAAACACTTAGAGCCTGGAACATTTCCAAAAATGCCAGTATTAGCTACTAACATTATCACCTTCGGTACAGCCACTGTGGAAAACAGTATGGAAGTTTCTCAAAACACTAAAAATAGAACTAACTTACAACCCAGCAATTCCACTCCTAGGTATATATCTGAAGAAAACAAAAACACTAATTCGAAAAGATGCATGCACCTCAAGGTTCATAGCAGCATTATTTACAATTGCCAAGATATGGAAGCAACCTAAGTGTCCACCAACAGGTGAATGAACAAAGAAGATGTGATAATGGAATACTGCTCAGCCATACAAAAGAATGAAATTTTGCCATTCACAGCAACACAGATGGACTTGGAGGGTATTATACTAAATGAAATGTCAGACAAAGATAAATGCTGTATATTGTCACTTATATGTGCAATCTTAAAAATACAACAAACTAGTGAATATAACAAAAAAGAAGCAGACTCACAGATACAGAGAACAAACTAGTGGTTACCAGTGGGGAGAGGCAATTTAGGGGTAGGGGATTAAGAGGTATAAACTATTACGTATAAAATAAGCTACAAGGACATGTACAACATGAGGAACATAGCCAATATTTTATAATAACTATAAATGGAGTATAATCTTTAAAAATTGTGAATCACTATATTGTACATCTGTAAATCATATCAACTAAACTTCAATAAAATACAAAACATTATCACCTTCACCAAATTTCTGGGCCTAATATATTTTTCCTAGGAAACCTAGAGGAACCAGAAATTCTTTTAAAGGAATTTTTGTACTCAGAGGAATTTGGCTCTCTGTGTTTTTTTGGGTTTTTTTTTTTTTTAACACCTTTATTGGAGTATAATTGCTTTATGATGGTGTGTTAGTTTCTGCTTTATAATAAAGTGAATCAGTTATATGTATGCATATGTCCCCATATCTCTTCCCTCTTGTGTCTCCCTCCCTCCCACCCTCCCTATCCCACTCCTCTAGGTAGTCACAAAGCACCGTTGGCTCTCTCAGTTTTAACCTCTCCCAGTTAGATGATGCCAGTCCTTCCTTTTCATAGCCTTTCATGAGGTCCGTGTAAGAGTTTTCGAAAGAAAGTTTTACCCTAACAGAAATGCAGCTATCTTTAGTAACTGTTTTTCTCCTCACCAGAGTTTCATAGAGTCACATAATTAAGAAACTAAAATAGCTTTTATAATCTAAAATGTCCCTTAGAGATCCATAGAGGTCAGTGGTTTCATTTTACAGATGAGGAAACTGAGGCCCAGGAAGATGAAAGTCATTTGTCAAGGCCACCCGCAGAATTAATAGCAAAGACAGAAGTAGAAATCTGATTTCTCCCTCCTTCTTCCAGGTTTATGTCTCTTTCTGGCTGTAAGCCTTTATTCCACCTTTTCCTAGGATGAAAACACTCATCTCTACTGGTTTTGAAACCAATGTAGGGTAGATTCAGAGCATGAGTGTCCAATGTCTTGAATTAACATTGTTTTAAGAACTGTGAAGACCACAGATCAAGATAACCTTAATATTCCCCTCAGCTTGACTAAATTTGGACATGTTTCTTCCGGAGTCTAGGACGCTGACTTCCCTTTTCTTAGAGCATTTACTTTATAAAACTTGTAATTATAAATTCTTTCTCTGCTCCTCTGCGATATAACTCTTTTCCCAGCCACTTGCCATTTTACAACCAGGAGTGTTTTTCCTCGAGGACCTAGGAGCCACTGCTTGAAGATGTCATCATTGAGGAACATAGCACCCCATCTCCCAGTCTCTGTAGGAGGGTCGGAACCTAACTTCAGTAAGCGACAAATTGCACACACGTACACACAGATGGCCTAATCACCTTGAACAACTTCTACCCAAGGTCCTGCGGTAATTTTCTATTAACTCACCCCAGTGCTAAGAAAACAGCCCTGCCTTTTGTTTCAGCATAGCTGAGCTCTGTCCTGAACTGAAGTCTCTTTCACCTACTACAGTAGCCTGAATAAAATCCATATTGCTATTTTTAACAAATGTCCGGTACAATTTTACTCTGACACCACACAGTCCAGTACAAAGCGTTGCTCCAGCCTAGCTTCCTCTTTTGTTTGGGAAAGTGCAAGCAAGTTAACTGGAAGCCGCCCAAATACTGCCAGTTCATTTGCATTTAAATTGCCCAAATGGAGTTTGGTAAGAGCTATTTGATGTCCAAGGAGGCTTTGGAGGCTTTTAAACTTCAAAACAGAAGGTCAGAATTGATCAGCAGGAAAAGAAACTCAGGGCTAAATGGCTAGGTTGAGTTCCCAGCTTCTGACCTGGGAAGTTAGTTTCAGCTTAAAGCCTGGGGGAAGTGAGTCCCATAGGCTCCCTTCAGGAAGGATGGCCAGGGCTGGACTGGGAGCGGATGTCTTGAGGTTTTACTTCCTAGGATGCTATGCTTCCATGATGTGCTGGGGAAAAAGCAGGAAACAAAAGCTCATCACGGATACTCTCACTTTCCTAGAAAAGTATGTGTCTAAACCTGCTCATCTTTACCAAGCTCAAACACATCATTGATTCACTGAAGAAATTAATATAATAAGTGGTTAAGTTTTTTTTTTTTAATTTTATTAATTAAACAAGGAGGCCATTAGACTGAGTTAGCCCCTAGTGCCCTGGTGGCCTAATAATCAAAGCAAAATCTAAGCCTCTAAAGGCCTCAAGGACACAAAATTGAAACCTAAGGACAACCAATCACAAATAGCCAACTAGGCTTTAAGCTATAGCCAATCAATAGTCTCTTTACTTTATTTCCACCTTTTGTCTGTAAGAGTCTCTCCTTGAGCTCCCGATCAAGGAGCACTCCTAGCCACTCTGGTTTGATGCTGCCCAATTCCAACAGAGTTTTTGCTCAAATAAACTCTTACAATTGTTAATATGCCTCACTTTATCTTCTAACAATAGTACCTATCCTTATCTCATAAAGTTGACATACAGGATAACAACAATATAACAATAGATGATGATGGTGATGATGATGATGATGGTGATAATGACGATGAATTGAGCACTTTCTATGTGCTCACTCTTCCATGGAGTCCAGGACAAAGGGTTACTCCAGCCCAGTTTCCTCTTTTGTTTACAACAACCCTATGAGGTATGCCTTATTATTCCCATTTTAATTAATTAATTAATTAATATAAACTGAGGCACAGAAAGGTTAATTAACCTGTCCAAGGTCACAGAGCTAAGCAAATAGCAGGACCAGAATACAAACAGGCATGTTGGCTCCAGAGAGTTAATAATTTATGCAAAATATTAAGCTAGCTATTTTGTGTACAAGAGAAACTCAAGAATCGGTAATATCCCTAAAAAATAGTAACTTCCAATTGTGCCCTTTTCAGTACTGACTTTCCACACCAAACACTGCCTTTGACATCTACCTTCCTATCTAGCCTTCGGCCACATTCACTCTCCTGCTATTGTTCTCTATACACCTACCACTCTATACAGCTACTCTAGATCTGGGTAAGACTTTTCTATTGTCATTAGTTTGACCCCCCTCTCCAACTCAAGGCATGCCTTCTGTGCTGATCAAACCATACAAAGCAAAACAAAACAAAATTAAAAACAAACAAACAAACAAAAAACAATAAGAGCGAGAAATCTGCAAAGTCAGAGGATACAACACATGAATAAAACGTTCACTCTTGGCTTGACAGGTAAGATGTTATGGAAAAAGGATGGCATGGGCAGGGCCTTGAGGACAGGTGAGTGCAAAACAGAACTGAGGCATGGCCATGCCATTCTGGTGGGGCATGGATATAAGCAACTGGGGCAAAAGCGGGGAAAGATGAAGAAAATGGAATGTGAGAGACACACATTGTTGGATTTTTGGACACCATGCTGAAGGCTGCAGAAAGATTGACGCATTGCTCTCTCAAACACAAGACATTACCCAGATTATCATCACTGAGGAGGAAAAGAAGGCTTAAATACTCAGGTTCTGGTCTAACCCAGCATGCCGCTTAACTTCCCTAAGCTTCTGAGATCCACAGTGCATTTATTTACCACCTGTCCAGTCTCCATATATTTAGTTTACCTTCTCTTGCTTCATAGAATAACAACTCTTAAACAAGCCTTAGACATCATTTAGTTCAAATTCTTCATGTTACCAGTAAACACAATTTAGTTTAAAGATAGAAAATGAGGAAGTTAACCAAGGCCACACAGCTCACTGGTGGCAGACCAGGGCAACAGACAGGGTTAAGTTCTTTTAGGTAAGGGGACCAATGAACACCTTGAAATTGTTTGCACTATATTTTAGAAACTTGTTTTATTTTTTTCAATGAAATCCACAAGTCAAATATTTTAAGAACCACTGTTATGTGGTTTTCCAAGAAGAGCTCAAGAGGTGCAGGTAAATTGCATTTACACATCATTGTTTTCATTGACTCGTTGAAAAGCCAAAATGGGAGAAGAAATCTGGGAAGGAAACAAACTAAAATAAAACAAGTAACCTTCCTCTAGTTCCTTCAGTCCACTGACTGGGAAAGATATATTTTCTAGAAATACTGTGCTAATACTAAAACAACATAGACAAATAAAAAAATTAAAAAAAAGATTGTTGCTGATGCTGCAGTTAATTGTAAATGATTCCACTATTCCACATTCTCTCTTCTGATGAATGTTTAAGCACCTGGGCCATCTGGTATCAGACCCACTGCAAACTCAACCCGGCACTGTGTGACATCACTCCTGGTTCTATGTGTTAAAGGAAACAAAAGCTTTACCTGGGTTATCGCTCTTTTACAAAGGATTCCAACAGTAACACAAAAGAAGATAGCAGCTGGAAAAACTGATGGTTATAACATTGTGTGAGGAAAGAGGATTACTGAATCCTCTTCAAACCCAACTTGCAGAGAGAAGGGTATAATCTCTTTTCACTTGGGAGTGTTATGCAAAATATGGGGAGGAGGAAAACATTTTCTTGGATTTACTGAGAGAACAGATTATTATAACTGTTTTTATTATTAATTATTATTATAACATATTTTTTTTTTTTTTTTTGCGGTACGCGGGCCTCTCACTGTTGTGGTCTCTCCCGTTGTGGAGCACAGGCTCCGGACGCGCAGGCTCAGCGGCCATGGCTCACGGGCCCAACTGCTCCGCGGCATGTGGGATATTCCCAGACCGGGGCACGAACACGTGTCCCCTGCATCGGCAGACGGACTCTCAACCACTGCGCCACCAGGGAAGCCCAACATACATTTTATAATAATAATAAATAAATGTATGCAAGTAGAGACACTGCAAAGATGTAAAGGGATGAAGAAGATGGAGATTTACATAGGAACGTGCAAAAATGAAAATGATGATATAGGAAGCTGAGTTCATGATATCACTTGACGTATTTCTTTATTCATATTAATTCATTTCTTTAAGAAAAAAAAAGCTACAGAATCCTTACTTTGTATCACGTAGATTCTGCACATATTGTCTTTATAGGCAATCCTGAGTCAGTGCATGCGGCACGCAGGCATTCATGCCAGAGTTTGGAAAAAGAAATAACTTAGCCATGTTAATGGAGTAATAATCAGCAAAAGACACATTAATATAGGGTTTTTCCCCAACGGACAAAAGACATATTAATATAGATTTTTTCCTAGGAAGATTTTATTGCCTCCATTTTACAGAAGAAGGAATGGAGACTCTTGGAGAAGTTAAATAACCTGCCCAAAGTCACATGGCTAGTATCCCACAGAGGCAGGACTTAAAACCACCTTTGTCTATGAAGCCCAAGTACACCCTATGACGTGTGGCTACCTCCCAACGCTAAAACACCTACATCTAATAGACTGTCTTTTTGTCTTTGCTTATAGTTTCCCCTTTGCCTGAAATACATTTTCTATACCACACTGTAGTTACTCAACTATGACCCATCCTTTGAGACTTGGTTCAAAGTCCATCTTGTCTGTAGAGCTTTACCCAAATGTCTCCAATTACTAGTTTCTTCTACCTTTGAATTCACATGCAATTTTATATCTACATTTCTTTCAGTTGTCTCACTTTCTACTCAGAACCACAGAGAACTGCAACTTACAATCTTCTACAGCAGAAATTATGTAGTATATGAATAAGACCTTTTGCCCTTGTGTCAGAGGTACTGCAATTTCCAGATCTACCACATTACCTAGCAGCATGCAAGTCAGTTAACATCTATGAGTCTTATTTTCCTAATCTCTATAACACAGATAATAAACAATGAATGACTTTCTCTCATCATTAGTATAAGAATTAGGTTAGTTGAAGAGGTAAAAATATTGTGTTTTTATTTTGGGTTTGTAATCTTCTCAACCTTAAATGTTTCAAATTGAGTAAATTAATTGGCTATTATAGACTAGAACAAAGAGCTTGTCCAACACACTGCAGTGGAAAGTCTGGTCTAGGCTCCCATGGGCCTTTCAGATTGTGATGACTAGGGAAACTTGGTTACCATTGGTATGTAGTTAGGTTTTCCTGGAGCTATCTCTGGGGAGGGAGTTTCTATAGCACTATAAGCAGTTAACAACTGCTACTCTGGTATCAGTTATCCTCCTTCAAAACTTGGCCTCACCATTTTTAATCTGAAGTTCTTTGGCCAGATATTAACCTTTCTATGACTCAGTTTCCTCATCCATAAATGGAGATAATGGTGTGACACCATAGGAGTCTTGTGAGGACTTAGCGTAACAGCTACTTAAAATGTTTAGTGCATTGTCTATTCCTTAATAAGCATTGAGTAAATGCTTATTATGATCATTTCAACTCTCATTGACTTCAACTCTAATCTAGAGACATCCCAACAGATGGATGGAGCCCAGGGGACTTTCGAGAAGTAAGAATGCAGTCAACCTCAGGATGATTTCTTAGGACTTAGCAGCGTGCCTGAATAAAAATGAACACCTTTCATGTGTGTATTTCCAGCTCATAGTAACCTCACCTTCTTTGGAAACTGGTTCTTTCTCCAATCCCTGAGGCTGGGCAACTAGTATCCATGTTCGAACAGTTACTCTGCTCACAATTCCAGCACTTATTTGTCTACGGGATAATCCTTAAAGATGCTTTCAAAGACATATAAAACTTTGTAATATAGCATGTATAACTGAGTGAACAAACAAGAAGTGAAGATAAACATTAGACTCTAGTGAACCAGGCATCTGTTTATGGCATTCCATGAATTTTTTTCTAAGTTTCCTGGTAGTCAAATAGAAAAGGGTAACTAGTTTAGTCAACCAATTGAGTTTACATGTGAAAAAAGCAAGTTATCTAGAAATACAAATGTTCTTTGTATGAAAAGCAAACATGAATGTTTTTCCTTAGGTCCTTGTTAAGAAGAGGCAATGAATTTGGAGCATGGTCAAGGAAACATGGCAGAAAATGAAACACGATGGATGCGACACAACATTAGGCCAGAACGCCGAAAAAGGAGGATTATGCTGAATCAAACCAAAGAGCCAAAAGATGGCTGCAACTTCTTTATATCACCCCCTTTTCTATGGAAAGGACGGATCCAACATTGTGCCAGAACCAACACCCTTTTCCATCATTGTCTACTCAATTAACGTCCTCTGCTTAGGGCCTCCCTGGGATTTTAGAATACTTAATGAAAAGGTTACAGTATTGCCTATACACCCAAATACTACTCATCCAAGTATATACGAAGTGTCAGAGAGAAGGGTAAAATTCAGATTCCTGAGTCACACCTCCAGGGATTTGATTCAGTTGGTCTTAATGGGCCATAAGAATCCATACTTTTAAAAACACTCCTGGGCTTCCCTGGTGGCGCAGTGGTTACGAGTCTGCCTGCCAGTGCAGAGGACACGAGTTTGAGCCCTGGTCTGGGAAGATCCCACATGCCGTGGAGCAACTAGGCCCGTGCACCACGACTGCTGGGCCTGTGCTCTGGAGCCCACGAGCCACAACTACTGAAGCCCGCGAGGCTGGAGCCCGTGCTTTGCAGCAGGAGAGGCCACCGCAGTGAGAGGCCCGCACACCTCAACAAAGAGTAGCACTTGCTCACTGCAACTAAGGAAAGCCCGAGCACAGCAACAAAGACCCAGTGCAGCCAAAAATAAATAAATAAAATTTTTTAAAAAATCTAAAAAAAACCCCAAAACACTCCCGATAACCTTGATTCAAATGGAACCTGTACTAGACTTGGAGAACCCTGTCTTAGGAAGTTCTCAGAGTATGTCTTCACTACCTTTACTCCTTCTGCTTCTTTATTTTCACCTTCAGGCCATACTTCCTGAACATTTACTATATTCCTGGTACTACATTAGGTTCTTTCTCATAAATCTATTTAATAAATTTTTATAAAAGCCCTGTGGTAAAAATGATTTCCCCCATTTTATAGGAGAGGGAACCAAGGCTCAGTATCCTAAATAAGTATTTCAAGGTCACAAAAAAGTACGGGTGTTACAAAAATAAAAGACACTTTTTCTTTTCAAAGGAGAGGATGAGATGTAATTATGGAGGAATTCCAGTAGCACAGAGCTGTGGATAACACTGACTAACCTAAGATAGTCAATAGCTCATACCTCAGTTTCTCCATTGTCAAATTAGAAATGACACTGGTTTTAAATGAAGTTAGAACACTTCAGGGGAAACATGGTTTCCAGGTGCAAAATATGATTAGCATGACAAGAAGCATAACAAATTGATCAAACTGCTGGTTAGACACGCAGAGTTCTCACAAAACATCATCTTGCTGCACTAAATGCCAATCAATGAAGATTAAGTGGATTGAATTTTCCTTGGAGAAACATGAGTTTTTAAAATGAAAAGGAAAAAGGCTTGGATTAATAGCTACTAAGGGTTTTGTAGACACAACACTAAGGAAATCAGTCATTTGATAACCTTCCTATTAGCAGGGAAATCATATCATTCAGAATCATGGAAGCATTGAGTGTAAAGTCTGGAAGACACTTATTATGTGAAATATCATGATTAACAAAACAAAATCCTCAGTGTATCCTAGACCCATGAAGGCAAAAATTAATAAAATTATTTCCTTAAATTTCCATTTTATGGAAATGTATCTCAGCTGGATATACAAAAGAGATATAACACAATTATATATATGTAATACATATATTAAACATATATACATAAAATATAAATTATATATTCATAAATACATACATAAATTATATATAATACACACACATAATATATATATAATATTTTCTCTTTCTGTGTCTCCATAATGCAAATGCAAGTTTGCAAAAGCAAGCTTAATACTGTGGCTGATAATTGAAGTTAAATTGATGATACTCTCAAAGATTGCTTTCAAGTTCAAAGCAACCTTTGATATGAATTTGGTGGTCATCAGACTTTGGCAGAAGAAGAGGAACTTCCATTTTATTATAGCTCAGGACCAGTGCACTTTTCTTAGTCACTATTAAATTTGGAAAGGTAGACCACCCACAGATAGAGTTGAGTCAAGTGTTGAGCTCATTTGGACTATACCAGTGCAGCTATGATTTATCTTCATCGCACATCACACAGTTCCTGTGCAAGGGCCTAAAACTTCCTATCAGATATCATGAGAGGCCTTTAAGTCATCCCGGAAAACAGTTACCTTGTATAAACTAATACAAGCAATTCCAGGTAACAAAAAGGCAGTGTGGTAGAATTAGCCAGATATCAGTGAGGCTGTTGGTTGTAGTTCTTGTCCCCATAACTTCATTGTCTGCTCTGGATCCTTGGCCTAAGTTCCCATTTTCACAGGAAGCATTCGTTCCTTCCTGGTCTAAACTGCTCAGGATTTTCCTTTTGCTCTGATGACTTTAGCAGGGTGTTACCAACAGCTGGCTTTTCAGGTCATGCTCTGCAGCTACCATCTAGATATTTCCTTCTGGTCTTGATCCTGAAGGTCCATACCTCCCTTTTTCTTGGGCTTTACACTCAATAACTGATCCACTCTTTAAAATATGTGTATTCAGGGTTCTTGAGTGGGCTCTCTGTGAGCAAGATTACCATATTACCTGTCCCCATGTTACCCTACTACAGTCTAACAGGAAAGGTACAAAGTGAAGCAACCCATTCCCATTAGTGTGTGAAGCAATATGGTGGGAAGGGTACAAAGGAGGCGACCCTGACATACTCTATTGGGGTCAGAGAAGGACTTTTTAGGCAGGTGAAGTTTAAGCTAAGACTAGAAGACAGACAGAGATAGGGAAAAAAGAAATAGTTGTTCGAATAGGGAAAACAGTACATATCCAGGCCTGGAGGTAAAAGAGAGCCTCTGTCTTAAAGGTAGAGAAGGAAATTCTGTGGTGTGGCTTGAAAAGACATTCAGTTCAAGAATCAGTTGAGAATAGTAAAGGTGTGAGCAGGGAACAGATCTGCAAGGGCCTTGAAATCCATGCGAAGGAATTTAGATTTTATTCTGAGGGCAAGGAAGCCCTGTTAAAGGATTTTTAGCAGGCTCAGGTAAGATGATGAGAAAAATCTTTGAAAAATCATTCCAGTGGTATACAAGAATAACGTGTTTCCTTTTTCTCTATCTTGCAACTAGTGATAGTGAAACATTCAAACTGCTATCATGGTAGAAGTGTCTATGTTGAAGGCTGGCCCACTCGCTCTCCTCCTCAGGTACTTAACTGTTAAAGGACAGTGAATCTAGACCCAGCATGGGCTTCCCATCATCATTCTGATGGCAAGACTAGGAAGACCACCAAGTGAGTGGCATCTCTGAACAATAATAATCCCCATGAGATACACCATCCCTTACATAAGCAAGCAAGAAAAGACTGAAACAGGAACCAAAAAATAGATATTTTATATATCATGCCAAAGACCGCTGAGGGTAAGTAAGAATCTAAGAAATGTCATCCATCATCCATCCAGGCAATTATCTGCTCTGACAGCTTATGCAGGGACCAGGAACATATTGCTGGACATCTTGTGTCTCTCTCTCTTTAAAGGTGAGCTTTAGACTGGGAACATCCTTCATTTCCTCTTCTGCTAGAATCCACTCATTTAATAACCATGTAAGAATTTTCTTAGCTAACTTGCATTTTTAATTTGCATTGAAAATATTATGAAAGCTAGTATGGATTAGTCCAGTAGATTTCAAACTAGGATTTTCAGATTCCATGCTTTAGGGAATACATTTCAGTTCCAGAGTCCCAAGATGTGCTTCAATGAGAAAAAATTCCACTGTATCAGGTTTTTTTTGTTTGTTTTTTTTTTTTTTTTTTGCGGTATGCGGGCCTCTCACTGTTGTGGCCTCTCCTGTTGCAGAGCACAGGCTCCAGACGCGCAGACTCAGCGGCCATGGCTCACGGGCCCAGCCACTCCGCAGCATGTGGGATCTTCCCGGACCGGGGCACGAACCCGTGTCCCCTGCATCGGCAGGTGGACTCTCAACCACTGCGCCACCAGGGAGGCCCCACTGTATCAGTTTTCATATGGGATTCTGTAGGTAATATATTTCATTAAAGAAACAGTTCGACTGTTTGGGGGAATATCCTAGAAAGAATCAGTGTGGTGAAAAAAAAGTTAGAAGATTTGCACTTAATTAACTGTTTGATCATTAACTAGTCTCTTCTGTCTGAGCCACTATTTCCTCAACTGAACACTGAGGAAGCAAAGTAGATAAACTCTAGGGTTCCTTTTAGATTCAAGATTCTGATATATATCTTGAAAGCCACAGGAATGCTAAATAAAAATATACCTACTTCCGTTCTAGAGTATCCCTTCCTATAAGAAATTTTGATCTTATCCTTTACTTCTGAATCACCCTTTTGTGTTAAGCTCATTTTAACCCCATATGGTTCTGCCTTTACTTCATGATACAGCCCCCTTATTTCAAAATACAGAATCATGCTCATATTTTTAGTTAGTAGTTCTTAAAATAAGATGAAATTCTGGGCCTGTTCCTCAGGACTGTTCATAGGTACACTCAGACCCTGGTAAGCCTGTTCATGCACTTATATTAAAAAAAAAAAAAACTTTGCTCTTCAATAAGTGGTGCTGGGAAAACTGGACAGCTACATGTAAAAGAATGAAATTAGAACACTCCCTAACACCATACACAAAAATAAACTCCAAATGGATTAGAGACCTAAATGTAAGACCGGACACTATAAAACTCTTAGAGGAAAACACAGGAAGAGCACTCTTTGACACAAATCACAGCAAGATCTTTTTTGATCCACCTCCTAGAGTAATGGAAATAAAAACAAAAATAAACAAATGGGACCTAATGAAACTTAAAAGCTTTTGCAAAGAAAAGGAAACTACAAATAACATGAAAAGATAACCCTCAGAATGGGAGAAAATATTTCCAAATGAATCAACGGACAAAGGATTAATCTCCAAAATATATAAACAACTCATGCAGTTCAATATTAAAAAAAACAAACAATCCAATCCAAAAATGGGCAGAAGACCTAGATAGACATTTCTCCAAAGAAGATACAGATGGCCAAGAAGCACATGAAAAGCTGCTCAACATCACTAATTATTAGAGAAATGCAAATCAAAACTACAGTGAGGTATCACCTCATACCGGTCAGAATGGCCATCATCAAAAAATCTACAAACAACAACTGCTGGAGAGGATGTGGAGAAAAGGGAACCCTCATTAGCGCCCATATACCTCTCTAGATTCTAAGGATATCAAATAAACAGACACTATTTTTATATATAAGATTGTATTTTATTTTTGTAGGGGCTCAGAACCCAGAAAAAAAGACAAATCTGTAAACAAGTCCAAATCCAGAGTGGCAGCTATTGTGATATAAAGATTAGAGGAAAGAACTGACATATACAGAGTCACATAGCTAATAAGTTGCAGAGCCGGGAGTCCAGGTCTGTTGACTATTTGCCCAATATACTTTTCCTTTCACCTAAAAAGCACAAAAGCTGCTAACATTTGAGTTCTACTTCTGTCTCCCTGAAGGGCACTGGAGGCTTTAGAAGACATTTGATGGTCTCTGACTCGGAGCATTAAGACCCTAAATTACACTGACATGGTCCATAAATCACCAAATGAGTGAAATTCAAGCAGTGGGCCAGCGTGAATAGGACACATCAAGAATGACAGCCACCAAGATCAGGTTGGAGACTTGCAGGCCACATATGGGGGTCCAGCTAAGCATGTGAGATGCTTCCTCCTTGTTAGCACATTGTCTAGGAAGGAAGAGGGAGAAAGATACTTCTTCCCTATATCATGATAAGGACTGTTATATATATAACCAGTTTGGCTCTGGAGGTAGGCTCCCTGCCTTCAAATGCAGGCTTTGCTGTATGCTTTGTGATCTTGGGCACTTTACTTCCCCTTTTTAAACCTACTTTATAGGGTGAGTCTACAGATTGAACGCGATAACTTGTAAAGTGCTTAGCACTTAGTGGAGTGTTCAGAAGATGTAAAGAATATATAAGGATCATTTTTAAAATCTTATTTTGATTTGGCTCATTTTAGTTTACAATATAACCCTGGTGGGTGAGAGAGATGTACCCCAAATGTATTTCATAACTGACATCATTAAAGCAGACCAAATTTTAATCAGCTGTATTATTGCCTTTAAATTCTCTACAAAGGACACATCAGCTTATCCCCTGTACTTGGGACAGAACACACTCGCCACCACCTTTGGCACAAACAGAAATATTCTTTCATCAGTATTAATGCATTTACTTCTCTACTCTTAACCCTCCTAGTTAGGCAAAGGTATTCTATTTTATTAATATTAAAACTGAGTCATTAAGAGATAATGATAATAATACTAGTATTGCTACTACTACTAATACCTATTGTTTAATAGTATTTATTATATGTTCAGTATTGCACAATTTATTTAAAATATATTTTTACAATGAATGCTCACATAAAATCTAGGAAGTAGGTTGCTTGTTAGCCTTCTACAGGTGAAGACCTGAAGTTCCCAGAGATTAGTCACTTTGCTGATGGTAAGGGTGAAGCTAGAATCCAGTTCTAAGTCTGTCTGACATTTTAGTTTCCTAGACCTGAGAAACCTTCCTCCAAGCTACTCAGTGACCTAGTGGCTATGCCACATCTTGAACCTAGGTTTCCCGACTCTTTCTGTTAAGATATCCCAGGAGTCTTGGGGTATTTTTGTTTGCTAGGGCTGCCATAACAAATACCACAGATACGGGGGCTTAAACAACAGAAATGTATTTTCTCACAGTTTTGGAGTTAGAAGTTCAAGATCAAGGTGTTGGCAGGGTTGGTTTCTTCTGAGTCTTCTCTCTTTGGCTTGTAGATGGACGTCTTCCCCATGTATCTTCACATTGTCTTTCCTCTGCATGTGTCTGTGTCCTAATTTCCTCTTTTTAGAAGGACACTAGTCGTATGAGATTAGGGCTCACACTAATGACATCATTTTCACTTATTTGCCTCTTTAAAGACCCTATCTCCAAATAGGGCCACATTCTGAAATACTAGGGATAAGACTTTAACATATGAATTGTTGGGGGGTGGGGAGGATACAATTCAGCCCATAACATGGAAACCTTCACTTTTATCAGTCTCTGGCCACCACAGTCTCTCCGTCAAAGGCAATGTTCCAGTTATGGCAAATATCCCCATATTTTAGAAAATGCATCAGCTGTGATCTGAAACAAAGGACAATGTCATCTCTTATAAAAGAAGTAGGGGTCTTGAATAGAGGAGGTTTAGAAAGAATTGAATAGAAAGTGCATTTCTGAAATAGATTGTTGCAAGCAATTTTATGGGCATTATCTTGGTTAACACTTGCAATAAGGATATGAGAATTGCTATGATAATATGCGGAGAAAGGGTAAAAACTGTCATAATTATTTTCCATTGAAATATGTGCCTTTGGTAGAAGATATTAGCTCATGGATCAAGCATTTATTGAGCACATATGATACATCAGGCAGTGTGCTAGGTGCAAAGGTGATTGAGAACTTCTGAATGTGGAATACTTCAAGAGGAATCATGGTTAGGGCTAAGAGGAGCACAGTTATTAAAGAAGGACACATTGGTGGCCAGGAATTCCTATATACATCCTATAGATACATGTAGAAGTGTTGGACAACGGATAGATTAACCTTATTCTTTTCTGTGCATTCTTATGGCAAGTGTACCTTAAATGCTTCCATCAATTGAGATAAATGAGTTTGCAACATGTCCTTTGGCATGTGGAAGAAAGGTTGTTATCAAAAGCTCCTGTCTCAGGGCTTCCCTGGTGGCACAGTGGTTGAGAGTCCGCCTGCTGATGCAGGGGACATGGGTTAGTGAACTGGTCCGGGAAGATCCCACATGCCGCGGAGCGGCTGGGTCCGTGAGCCATGGCCGCTGAGCCTGCGTGTCTGGAGACTGTGCTCCGCAACGGGAGAGGCCACAACAGTGAGAGGCCTGCGTACCGCAAAAAAAAAAAAAAAAAAAAAAGAAGAAGTTCCTGTCCCCTAATCCTTTACATACCTTTTATGCTACTGTTTCTGTGCATTAGTTCAAGGTATGGCCTTACCTATCTTAGGCTCCAAGGTCACTGTGATTGAATTAGTCTGGTAGTAGGATTCCATATTTCTTTTCTGTACGTAATTATTGAGATCAATTGCACTTGTGCTTGTAGACAGCAGCAGACTTGGGACAGTGAGAGGTGAGCAGAATGAGCCTGGCAGAGGCTTAGATGGAGGGAAACAGGCAGTGTCCATAGGGTGGAGGTCAGAGTCAGTGAGATGAGAGGAGTGAGCAGGGTGGGGATCTTTCATTCTTGAACCAAGATTCTTCCACTCAATCTGGGGTTCATATCTTTCTAAAAATAATTTGAAATTATTTAACATTCTTAATCATGTACGTAAGTTATTGGGCTCTGAATTAGACACAGTCTTTAATATATGAATCAGGTGTTAAACTTGAAAGGCATTAGCTTCCCTTTCCTTTTGTTTTTGATACACCTATAGCCTGTTTACATTAATAGTACCAATTCTACATTTCTGATTGTTAAATACAGTGATATTTACTTAGATACTTAGATTTTTCTCTTTTGGAATTTTGCATATGGTCAGGCTCATCCAGCATGGAATTTGGGGAGTTCTGTAGGTCAACTTGTACGAAATGCTCCCTATTGTTAAATGTTTTTATATTAGAACAAATTTGTCTTTCAAACTGGTCAAGGTTGCTTGCAATTCTAATATGTCTTCCCAAGACTAAGGCAGTAGTTTTCTACATTCTCTGCTTCAAATAGTGCCTTATTTAAAAAAAAAAAAAGGGGAGGGGGCAAGCGTCATTAAGAATAGGATGAATAGATTCTTGCTGAAGAGGTAAGTCACTCCTGTGGGAAAGAAACATTTATGATCTGGCGTATGGTGAGCATTCTCTTCAATGCTGGTGATGGTAGGCGCTTGTTGGATGTAATTCACAATTAATTGTGCCCAACAGTTCAATAGTAATTCAGATGGAAAGAGAAATGCAAAAAGATTCTGAGTTCCTAGAGCTGTATTCTCGGCAACAAATAGCCAGAAATAAAGTCTCACTTGGGGAATTGTGCTGTATTTTTTTTTTTCCCTCTTCTCTTTGTCTGTGCTCTACCACACCCCCTCTTGTTTTTTAACTCTCTCTTTTTCTCCTTTTCAATCAATCTTTGAGATTTCCCCTCAACTCCCCAGTCTCTTTTTCATCTTACAGGCCATTGAGCTCCCTCTGACTGAAGATTCTTCAATCCAGAGCAGCAAACCAAAGATTGCAGCTAGAGCACAAGATATTTTTCTGCCTGCATCCACATGAAACACACGATCACTCACCTAATGTTAATTCTTCCTGTATTTCCTTCTCTAAATGTCTAGAGTGAGAAAGATGGGAGTAGTTGAAAGAAGGGGGTGGGGACTCTTCCTAAAGGGTGATAGACAACCAAGAGACATCTTTGACTCTGCCTACAATCTGCCATGAAGAGAAGAGCAAATTCAGCAGTTTTTTGCAAAACTACCAACACAGCAAGAAAGGCAGGCAAACAGATTGCTCAGATGGACTGACTCTTAATAACTAGATCTATCAAGTCCCAGATTTGCTACTTGCTGGGAGACTTCAAAGTGGGTCTGATTTTAAATCGTATTTGATTTCCTCAAATTAGGGAAAACTCTCTGAAACATTTAGTAGTGTGGGCCATACTTTGAGAGACACAGGGAGGTTTTGAATCATGCCAATGAGGATGACATCAAAGTCAATTTCTCCAAAGAGCTGTGTTATCATCTTGACTACCTTTCTTTTATCTATGAACGAGTTTGGTTGCCAACTGCCAACTGTTTGTAGGTACAAACAAAAGGGTAGGGTACTCTCTACCCTCTTCTCTCCTGCTCTGTGCCCCAGGAAGCTGACTATTATTGAATATTACTGGTCTCCTTTGTCCTATGGCTTCTGGTGGGTTCAGCCAATGGGAGGCACTGGCAGCTGATCTGGAGGTCAGGGCAGAAATGAGGGGGGTGGGTATTTATTCCTCAGGTCTCTTCCTTTCTGGTCACTGTGGCTTGGCTGTGTCCCTTTACAGTAGCTACTGCTCCTTTTAGGTAGCCCTCTCCTATTACTACTAACTAATCTCTGCAGGTCCCTAAACTGCTTAATCACCTTGTCTCTTCAGACCCAGGGGTGTTGAAAGTGTCCTGCTCTTGCTCATACTGGGGTACTTTCCAGTTCTTTTTCATGTCCTTTAACCCTACCGACCTGTTAACAGTGTCTCTATTGAGCTCTCCTTACATACTCTTTGAATGTGCCATTTCCTGTCAGTACGCTGGGCAATACTCAAGGGTAGGGATTATTTGTTCAGTCAGATTTTGACAATAAAAATACCTAAGGCATAAATAAGTAGATCTGAATTTACATATGTAGCGTAGAGGCTTAGGGAGGTCAAATGCTTTGCTCAAGGTCACAGAGACAGTCATTAGTGGAACCAGGATTAAAACCCATCTTCTCCAGAATCTATATCCCATGTAATTCCAAGTGTATTCCATGGCCCACTAGCCCCATGAGTTTGCCATGATGGAAGATGGAAATAACTGTATATCTTGGGGAATCTCAAAACATATTACCAGTTTATAGATTTTAAGCAATCTAAAAAAAAGCAGAGCCTTTTTTCTTTCCCAGTTGCATCCCGTGGATGTAATGGTCTGTAAAATCCAGACTGGATTTCTCTGCTCCCCCAAGCATACTGGAAAAGGGGACTACTTCAGTGCTCCACAGTTTATGTATCCTTCTTTCAAGCTCCCAGTACAGGGTAATTTGAACATTTCAGCCCTAATAATGAGGCTGGGATTGTGATTGAGCTTGACTTGTGGGGTCACATCATTGGAAAATGACTGCTCAGACAGAGCCTTTGAGTTGGGGGATGTGTCAATAACAGATGCTCACTTGGGCTTTTGGAGACATCCCCAAACACATCTGCGTCGTTATTTTCAAGTGGCATAGCCTAATGATTTGTATAGCCTAAGAAAACAACTTTTTGTTTAAGTATCTGGATATTTTCATTCTCCAACAACGATCAAAACATAGATATAACATATACTTCTCCTAAAAGCAGATACTGGCTTTTCTCTCCTATTCTATAGGTGGATGATTGCCTCTCAACAACACACACACACACACACACACACACACACACACACACAGAGTGTTTGGCTCAGTATCCCTTAGATACTGCTTTCTATTTCCTCTTGTCAATAATGTCTCTTATGCAGATGTAGAGAATGGACTTGAGGACATGGGGGGAGGGGGAAGGGAAGGGTAATCTGGGACGAAGTGAGAGGGTAGCGCTGACATATATACACTACCAGATGTAAAACAGATAGCTAGTGGGAAGCAACTGCATAGCACAGGGAGATCAGCTTGGTGCTTTGTGACCACCTAGAGGGGTGGGATAGGGAGGGTGAGAGGGAGATGCAAGAGGGAGGGGATATGGGGATATATGTATATGTATAGCTGATTTCACTTTGTTACACAGCAGCAACTAACACAACATTGTAAAGCAATTATACTCCAATAAAGATGTTTTAAAAAAATAAAAATGTCTCTTAGCCTTACTTAAGGCAGTTTCTGCTTTAGTCATCACAACTCAAGGTGAGTGGAAAAGGAAGGGAATTAGCAAGTATTGAGTATCTGTATATGCCAGATCCTTTATATCTATCTCCTTTCATTTATTCCTTGGTGTTTCCCATAGGAGAAAACTGAGGCTTGGCACATTTGTGTTCCTTTCCCAAGGTTTATAAGCTAACAAAGGTTTTAAACGGCTTGCTCCCTTACCAACATTCATTCCTTTGTTCCATTTATATTTGATGCTACCTGTTGCTAAGCATGCATTTTTGCAGGCACTGAGAGTACAGAAGATGTTGTTTAAAAATGCAACAAAGATAACCTACATGCAATAACCAAAGTATATCCATGGGACTGTGGAGGCCAGAAAAGGGGCAGTACCCAATTCTGTAGGAGCGGTCAAAAAAGATGGTGAGTTTTGATGTAAGTGTTGAAAATGGAAAGTTTATTGGTTGAACATGATGAAGTAAGACATTCCACGTAGGGGCTTCCCTGGTGGTGCAGTGGTTAAGAGTCCACCTGCAGACGCAGGGGACACGGGTTCGTACCCCGGTCCGGGAAGATCCCACATGCCGCGGAGCGGCTAGGCCCGTGAGCCATGGCTGCTGAGCCTGTGCATCTGGAGCCTGTGCTCCACAACAGGAGAGGCCACAGCAGCGAGAGGCCCGCGTACCACAAAAAAAAAAAAAAAAAAAAAAAAAAGACATTTCACATAGAGGGAAACAACACGAGCAAAGACAGGTGGCATTACTTGGCATCATATGTTTAGGAAACCATGATTCATTTGAGTCGGTTGAAATACAAAGTGTAAAAGAAGCATGGTGAGAAGTGAGAGATGAAGATGGAGCTGTACACAAGTTCTGATCTCAGGGCCTTATACTGTAAACCATGCAAGGGGCTATCTAATGTACAAAATGCACTGAGGAAGCCCAGAAGAACAGAATGCATGATGAACATGAGGATCTGTGACTATTTCACAGAGGAGATAGCATTCTGAATTTGGTATTATGTAAAAAACATTAAAAAGGAACAGTTAAAACAGCACATCCACTCTCAGTGCTCAAGTGCCCTTTGGCTGGAGTGCATACACATTTCTCTTAAGATACCTAAATCCCATTTGCTTTAAATACAGCATTCAGTCTAAACTTATAACAAATGACCTGTCCACAATTAGTATTTTGTCAGGGTCTGCTCTTATAGGTCAACCTAGAGTTTTGGATGGGTGAGAGTTTTCTCTTAACAACACCCATAGAGGTTTCCCCCCAAATCATGCTATTTTCCAAATGAGTTTGCAGGGAAATAAAACTGGTTTGCTTTAGGACCGCCGATAGGGAGTTGATTTTCTTTGCTCAAGCACCCCAAAGGGATTGTAAACTTGAATGTTTAGCACTATTCTTGCCTATAGGCTGTTGAGCTCTCTCAGGACCTCTTATCCAGAAACAGCTTCTGCAGTTCCACTTTTGTATGCTAATTGATTATTGTTTAATAATGCTTCTTTTTGCATTTTATTTGAATTGGTTGCACTGTAAATTAGAATGAGGAGGAGAGAAATGCTGAATATTGGTAGCTGGATGCAACCTTCGAAAAGAAGGCAGGTTGTAAAGCTGCTTCAAAAAACTGCTGCAAAATTTCAGGCTTTGGCCTCAAGTTTCCCCTTGAAACCCAAAGACAGCATTTTCTTATGAAACCTCAACTCGTTACCAAATCTTACAAAATAGAATTGAGGGCAGGAAGAAAGAGAATAAAACTTTTTGTTAATATATCTCAGTTTGGCATTTGTTCCTTCAATCACTCATTTGCTGTTGAATCTATGTGTACAATATATAATGAATATTTACTATGTATAATATATTGGAATCCATATTACTATAATGAGATAATCATATGTGAATGCTGCCCTTAAGAATTGCTCCACTAGACTATAAGTTCTCTGAAGATAGATGCTGTGCCTATTTTGCCCACAATTAAGTCTCCAGAACCTAGCAACACAACTAGAATATGGTGGATATTAAGAATTTAGATGGGATTTGGTGGTCCCATCCCTTGTCTTTCCCTTAGTGGAGGCAACATAAAATCTCTCCATGATCTCATCTGAACAAGAAATATACGTGAAGAAAACAGCTGAATTTTTACAGAGCGCTTTTGTTTTTTTCAAAACAAAAAGATAATTATTTTACTTGATAAAGTTACAATTTGCCAATAAGATTTAACAACCATTACCATGAACAATATATCAGTATATCATAGTGATATATCATGTAACAATATAGCTTGTATCAATAATTAATATATCATAACTTAACGATATATCTTTGAGATATACAGGAAGCAAGTGCCCTTAAAGACAAGTAGAAATGGACTATTCCACTGTTAATTACAGAGCGCTTTTTGATTAATACTCAGGAAAGCATCAAACAGTGTTCATTGCAAAGCCTTGAAACAAGTTGTGTGGGAGAACATGAATTCCACTTCCTAATTCTGAATTTAAAATGCCCCCTGTAGGGAAAATTCCGGCCCAGCTTACTTATCCAGTTGCAGGTAACAGAACTGAAATAAGAAAATCTGAAAATTGCAGACCTTTCCCAATTTTTTAGGTCTCTACAAAATATTTTTGCCACACCACCTGCATGGAGATGAAAAGGGCTCAAGAGGGTGAGGACGTCCAGAAGTACTCTGCAAAAGTTTACCTTGTCACTAGAGCAAGTTTAGGGGAAGATTAACATCTGTGCGTTAACCTTTGCACTCACAATATCTCTGCCCACAGGTAAACCAGGTCCCAGTGAATAACTTAGGCACTGCCAATTCAAAGTAACCTCTTCCTTTTGAAGGGCTTTGATTAATTAATAGGCTAAGAAGTTTGTACTTTATTCTGCAGGAAAAAGAGCTATCATACCCATGTGGCAACCATGGAAAAGGGGTAGTAAAAGGGAGTTCTTTTGTGATGAGGGAACACTATTATATCTTGGGTGTACTGTGGTTACGTTCATCTAGACACTGGATTAAATCACATAGAATTAGACACACACACACAGACACACACACACACACAAGTGCTTAAAAACTGGTGAAAACTGAGTAAGGTCTGTGGTCTATTAAAAAGGTTATACCAATGGTGATTTCCTGGTTTGATATGGTACTAGAGTCATATAAGATGTCACCATTGGGGGCAGTTGGGTGAAAGATTCTTGGGATTCTATATACTATTTTTGTAATTCCCCTTGAATCTCTAATTATTTCAAAATAAAAAGTTGAGAGAAAGTACCCCCACCCTCCTTGATTAAATTCTAATGCTTCAGGAAGTTGAGATATCCTGCATTAGATTTGTGATGGGGAAAGACTAGAGGCTACGTGTCCATATGGAATCTCATGGCTTTTTTCCTCTATCAACACATTAAAAAAATTTCAATTTCCTGATTCAAAAATTTGACTCTGGGGGCTTCCCTGATGGCGCAGTGGTTGAGAGTCTGCCTGCCGATGCAGGGGACACGGGTTCGTGCCCCGGTCTGGGAGAATCCCACATGCCGCGGGGCGGCTGGGCCCGTGAGCCATGGCCGCTGGGCCTGCGCATCCGGAGCCTGTGCTCCACAACGGGAGAGGCCAC
>NW_020837951.1:15780250-15796089 GCF_003676395.1 Aethalodelphis obliquidens
AAAAAAAAAAAAAAAAAAAATTTGACTCTGGGAAGAGAGAAGTAAACATATCACTGGCAGAAAAGAAGATTCAAATGTGAAAATAATTGTTTTAATCATGTCTTCAGGTTTGGTACACCCCACAGGGAGCAGCTTGAAGCCAGGAGGAAACTATAGATGCTGAGAATGCTGTGTTGGAAAAATTTAGAATGAATTCCTTTGAAATTTATGGATGAAGTGAAGGCAATTGACAATTTCACTGCATCGCAATCTTTATTACTCTTTAATAGCACATCACCTTTAGTTAAAGATTTTATGGACCCACGACAAAATATAATCTAGGAGGGAAGCAGCACACCAGAATAATATCTTTATGCAAAGGAGTTTTTAACATTCTAATGTGCTGTCACACATATTTTGCAATTTTACAATTACAATAATTATTTGAGGGAATTATTGATTAGTTCTTTAATTAGCTGGGGGATATATATAATTAAATTTTTATTAGCTTCATTTTACTCTGAGGGAAATGAGGCACTAAGCACTCAGATGACTTTACCACGTGTCTCCCACTGAACAAGGGGAGCACTGAGATTAGAACCCTGCTCTCTGGAAGAACCAAGCCTTGACCATTATTCTCTGTGACCAGGCTGAGCTTTGGTTTCGAAGAAACATCAGAACAAAGTTATTGTGCCTGACAATGCATGGGGAAAAAATGAACCTAACCTATGTGTTCTCAGGAAAATGTGAAGATACATATTTTTCACACATTTGGCAAATGAAATTGCAGCCATTTGCATGGAGCTTTCAAACAGATCTCATTCCAAGAATATTAAAATAACAGAAGCTGCAACTGTCTGTAGTTGTGTTCAAAGCCAATCTTTAGGGCTTGCTGCAACTTAGGGCTTCCTGGAGAAACCATCAAATACCACCAAGGCCCCTGCCCAAAGAATTGGTTTCCTCAAACATGCAAAATAATGGTGTTTTTTTACAATAAATGCTGGAAAGGGTGTAGAGAAAAGAGAACCCACCTACACTGTTGGTGGGAATGTAAACTGGTACAGTCACTATGTAGAACAGTATGGAGGTTCCTTAAAACTAAAAATAGAGTTACCACAATGATCCAGCATATGATCCAGCAATCCCATTCCTGGGCATATATCCAGAGAAAACCATAATTCAAAAAGATACATGCACCTCAGTGTTCATTGCAGCACTATTTACAATAGCTAGGACATGGAAGCAACCTAAATGTCCATCAACAGAGAAATGGATAAAGAAGATGTGATATATATATACAATGGAATATTACTCAGCCATAAAAAAGGATGAAATAATGTCAACACGGATGGACCTAGAGATTGTCATATTGAATGAAGTAAGTCAGACAGGGAAAGACAAATATCATATGGTATCACTTATATGTGGAATTAAAAAAAAAGGCTACAAATGAAGTTATCTACAAACAGAAATAGTGTTACAGATGTAGAAAATAAGCTTATGGTTACAAGTGGATAAGCAGGCGGGGGTTGGGGGGCAGGATAATTTGGAAGATCGGGATTGACACATACACACTACTATACATAAAATAGGTAATTAATAAGGACCTACTATATAGCAGAGGGAACTCTACTCAATACTCTGCAATGGCCTATATGGGAAAAGAATCTAAAAAAGAGTGGATACACTTATATGTAGAACTGATTCAGTTTTCTGTACAGCAGAAACTAACACAACATTGTAAGTCACCTATACCCCAATAAAATTTTTTTTTAAATATGGTGTTTTTTAGATAAGTTGACCAGCAGAAGAGAATACACTTTCAAGAATATGGTTATCTAATTTACTATACTGGTGATATCACTGTGTTGGGAAAATACGATCTTGCCAACAAAGGGTAGCGGGCCAACGGGATATCATCACAGAAAAAAAAAAAAATTCTTCAGCTCCTACCTCATACCTTACACAAAATTAAATTCCACCTAGACTGCTCACTTAAAAGTGAAAAGCAAACAATCAGGAATTCATAGGAGAACACTTTTTAAACCTTAGAATTAAGAATAATTTTTCATTTTGATGACTTGCTCAGTTTTTCTGGGTCTCTCCCAGGTATGCATGTTATTAAACTTTTGTTTGATTTTATCCTGTTAATCTGTCTCATGTCAATCTAATTCCTAGATCAGCCTAGATCTTAAAACCTAGAAGGGTAGAGGAAAATTTCTTCCTCCCTGACAGCAATCATCAGAATAAACAATTCTAGTATATTATAATATTGAGCAAAAGAAATAGACAAGACACAAATAATTATATACTTATATGCCTCAATTTTTGTATATATATTGCCATCTGCAGCAACATGGATGCAAATGACTATATATATATATATATTTAAAAGGCAATCTAACGTACGCAGTTGCTTTGTGTGGTGGTAGTGACAGAAAGACCACAGAAAGAGAGATGGGGAGTGGAGATAATTTTTTGTTTGTTGATCTGGGAGATGGTTTTATGGGTTTGTTCAGTTTGTAAAAGTTCATGGAGCTATATATTTATGACGTGATCATTTCTGAGTGCATATTATACTTCAATTTTTAAAATTTATTCTCTGTAAATTTTTCAGATTCACCACTCTGTTCACTCATTCATTCATTGATCAGTTATTTTGAGAGCCCACATGTGCTGAGTGCATTTCCAAGCCATGGGGTTACTACTATGAGCAATCCACGAGGTTTATCATAAAATACCTCTCCTCTAGTCCAGGTTTTCAATATCTCTTTCCTAGGTTATTGAAACAGCCTCCTAATTGGTCTCATTTTTGTAGGTCTTACCTTCCTCAAATCCACTCTCCCTGTTGTGGAGAAGGTAACCTTTTTAAATTTTAATACCCTTCATGTCCCTCCTAGCACACAAGATAGAATTTAAGTTCCTGGATAATAATAAGCAAAATTTTTTAAAAATTAGTAATATAGCTAACATTTATGAAGCTATTATGTGTTAGTGACTATGTTTATACTTATTTGATTTAATGATAAAAATAGGAATCTGTTTTGGATTCTATGTCATTGATCACATCTTATAGATGAGGACACTAAGGCACAGAGAGGACACTAAGGTTACACATCAAGTGGAAGAATGAGTATTTAAGCTGAGTGAGATATATCTGTAGAATTCATGGCTATAACCTAATTTCACCTATTAAACACTTCCTGGACTGTTCCTGCCTCAATTCCTCCAATCTCCTCCTGAAAATTCTACTCTGCTTGTAGCACCCTGACTTCTGATCTTGCTTACTCATTCTCTTTTTCACTCTTCGGCTAGTATATGTTCATCTAGTCTCTTTTTCTCCAGCCCCTTCTGCTGCCATGATCACCTTCCTCAGCACAACTCCTCTCACGGTGTCCTTGGTGTCCTTGCTCAAAAGCCTTCAATTGGCTGTCCTGCCAATGGTTCAATGCCAAAATTTTACATCTACATTTATTGGCCCTTCATGATGTGGCCCAAACCTACGTTTTCATTCACCTAACTACTCCTGTTCACTCATTATACTCTTCTGCCCAATTCACTTATTCTTAATGCCTTTGATCCTCTAACACCACTTTTCTTAAATCTCCTTCCTCCATCTCTAAAGGTCCATATACTACCTTGCTCAAGCCGCACTCAATATCATCTTCTCCAAAGAATCCTTACTTTTGCCCAGAATCTTCTCTCATCTTTCCCAAGTTGGATTAGGTGTCTCTCCTCTGGTTTTCTGTTACACTTTCTGTTTCCATCTATCATTACACTATCACCAGTATTTCTTTCCATGGTAACAAAGTCGTACAGAGCCTCTACCTTTATACCAACCCCCATCCCTAACCACACACACACATAATTATCCTTAGTGCCTAGAACATAGTAGATGACCAGTTCAAGTCTTCTGAACTAAATTGAAATGGAGGTGCTGTAGGAACCTGATTTCAGTCTAATGGGCAAAAATGGACATAAGCATTCACACGACACTCTATGATTGTAATATTACCTTTTCATGCCTCACTTCATGTGACTGTCTTAGGAATTATTATCAACATTTATTTTATTGTGAAACTGAGGCTCTGGGATATGGATTTACCCAACAAAGGTAACAGAAAATTATGAAAGAAACCCAGGTCTCACCTAAAAGTGAACTTCTCTAGAAAACCTCTCTGTAAGAATGTTACTTTTGTCAGAAACACAGAGGAAAAACAAACAAACAAACAAAAAACAACAGAGGAGACACACTTTTTGTTTTTAAAATATTTTTCTTGTCTTTAGTTCACTGTTAGATCTTTCAGGTCATTTACTACCTACTTGCAGATCAAAGGTTACTATTATCAAAATTGGATCTCTGGTGTCTTTTTATTTATTATTTCCCTTCCTCTTTAAGTTCTACACAGTGAACTTCCTAGAGTCAAGAGGACACAACAGACATTATTTCAGTAGAAGACCATGGATTGAAGATAAACAACATGGAAGAAAAGAATCGTAGGACTCATCCAGACAAGCCTTCCTTTTTCTGAATTCTTAGCTGCCAGATCTCAGGACACTCACAGATCCTAGAAAAGCAAGGTGTAAACTGAGAAGTCTAGTGGGACTTGTGGGCCTGAAAAGCTTGGGCTCAATATCAACCCCCTACACCAGTTAGGAGAGTATTAAAAATATACCTACATACACTGTGTTTATATGTATTTAACAATGACTAAGTGCCAGGCATCATGCTGGGTGCCAGAGATACAAAACTATTTAGTCTTTTGCTTTTACAGAGCTCACAGCCAAGTGGCTAGCACAGCTGTAAGTGAATTAAAAAGCTCAAATACATAATTATAAAATGCAATAGGAATGCAACCCAGCAATTACCTTCTTGGGCATTTTTTTTTCAGATAAATAAAAACATTTGTTCACATAGAGCCTTGTTTGTAATCACCAAAAGCCAAGGGAAAAATAAACCTTTAGATGTTGTTCAGTGGGGGTGAATGGTAAACAAACTGTGGAATGTCCATACCATGTAATACTACTCAGCAATAAAAAGGGTGAACAATTGATACACACACAGACTTGGTTTCATCTCAAGAAATTTGTTCTGAGTGAAAAAATCCAACCCCCAAATTACATAATGTATTCCATTTACATAGAATTTTAAAATGACAAAATGGAGAAATGGAGAAAAAATTAGTGGTTGCTAGGGGATTTGGGATGGCCTACGGTTATATGTGAGGAAAAGGAAGTGGACATGTGACTATAAAAGTCAATATCTGGGACCCTTATGGTGATGGACTCTTTAGTGTTTTGACTGTAGTGGTAGATACATGACCCTACATATGTTATAAAATTGCATGGAACTAAAGACACACGTGCAAAAAGTAAAATTGGGGAAATATAAATAAGGTTGGTGAAGTATATCAGTATCAATATAGTGGCTGTGACACTGCACTGTGGCTTTGCCAGAGGTTACTCTTGGGGGAACTTTGGAAAAGTGTACAGAGGATCTTACTGTATTATAACTGCATGTGAATTTACAATTATCTCAAAATAAAAAGTTTAATTAAAATACAACATGAGCTATAATGATATTTATTTGATAGGATTAAGGTATATGACACAGGAATTTGGTCCAGCCTGGGGGAACCAGTAAAATCTCTCCTGAAGAGATGACATTTGATCTGAGGATGAGTATGTGTTATCTGGGGAAACAGTAAGGGACACCTAGGAGGAGGGGGCATGACGTGTTCTTAGAACTGAAAGAAAGGATATAGAATAGTATAGGATAAATTACAGAGGTAAGCAAGATTGCCATTATAGGCCATTTTAAGGACTGTTCCTTTATTTTGCACTTTCTTAAAACACTATCATACAAGGAATGCAATGGGTTACTCTGGTGACTCTAGGGAATAAAACTGTCTTCCCTAGAAATACCAACGGGATGATTTTTATTATTACTTTCTAAAACAAAAGCTTTCAAAAAATATTTTGTGTGTGTGTGTGGCCGGGGGCTGTATTATAATATAGTGAATTTCCCTTATCTGAAACTATTCAATAAGAGTGGTTGACCATTATAATTTTGGACATATATAATGATTAGGAACAATATTGAAATAGATGATACCTAGGTTTCCTTTCCATTTCTATAAGATTATGTCTTAGTGTTCTTTTTGCACAGGATTAAAGAAGAAAAGGGCAGGCAGATTTGGGAGAAATATCTGGAAATTGATCATAGCATCTTGGGTTGATTTAAGGACTTGTTCTAATGAGTAATTGCATCATTCAGGTTGCAAAACCCTGAAGCATGGTGAGTGATAACAGGCATGACATCACAGAGGATTTCAAACATGGGTCCCTGGAGTCATCTCTTCCTTCAGGTGGATGAGTCTTTTCTTAATGGTCTGCACTGCAGGCCAATCCATTCTGGATTGGATTATAAACCCAAGCTCTCCTATTACTTTCAAATGACACATTTCTATCTCTGGCAATGAATAAAACAGATCAATGCCACATGCATGTTTTATTGGGTCTCCTGTGAAATGAATCTGTAGTGAGACAGCCAGCAGGATGGAGTTGACATGAAGATGAGATTTGTAAGTGAGGACATATTGACTATTTTCATCTCAGCTCAGGCAGTAATTCCACCCAACGCTGCTTCTCCTGTTTGAGCTCATTATTTATGCCATAAAACAATATCTCAATGATAATAACAGGCTTCATTTACAAGCCAGAACATAAAGCATCAGCGCTCATACAGCTCAACATCAAAAAACAAACAACCTAATCCAAAAATGGGCAGAAGACCTAAATAGACATTTCTCCAAAGAAGATACACAGATTGCTAACAAACACATGAAAGGATGCTCAACATCACTAATCATTAGAGAAATGCAAATCAAAGCTACAGTGAGGTATCACCTCACACCAGTCAGAATGGCCATCATACAAAAATCTACAAACAATAAATGTTGGAGGGGGTGTGGAGAAAAGGGAGCCCTCTTGCACTGTTGGTGGGAATGTAAATTGATAGAGCCACTATGGAGAACAGCATGGAGGTTCCTTAAAAAACTACAAATAGAACTACCATATGACCCAGCAATACCACTGCTGGGCATATACCCTGAGAAAACCATAATTCAAAAAGAGTTATGTACCACAATGTTCATTGCAGCTCTATTTACAATAGCCAGGACATGGAAGCAACCCAAGTGTCCATTGACAGATGAATGGATAAAAAATATGTGGCACATATATACAATGGAATATTACTCAGCCATAAAAAGAGACAAAATTGAGTTATTTGTAGTGAGGTGGATGGACCTAGAGTCTGTCATACAGAGTGAAGTCAGAAAGAGAAAAACAAATACTGTATGCTAACACATATATATGGAATCTAAAAAAAAAAAAGGTTCTAATGAACCTAGGGGCAGGACGGAACTAAAGATGCAGACATAGAGAATGGACTTGAGGACACTGGGAGGGGGAAGGATAAGCTGGGATGAAGTGAGAGAGTAGCACTGACATATATACACTACCAAATGTAAAATAGATAGCTAGTGGGAAGCAGCCACATAGCACAGGGAGGTCAGCTCGGTGCTTTGTGACCACCTAGAGGGGTGGGATAGGGAGGGTGGGAGGGAGATGCAAGAGGGAGGGGATATGGGGATATATGTATACATATAGCTGATTCACTTTGTTATACAGCAGAAACTAACACAACATTGTAAAGCAATTATACTCCAATAAAGATGTTTAAAAAAAAAAAAAAGATTTCAAGCAGTAGAAGAGAGAGAGAGAGAGAGAGAAATTTAACAAGTCCTACAGAGGCACAAAACTGCCAAGGCTCATCTTGCTGCTTTTATTCCCCAGAAGGCAAGAATGAGAGCAGGTACTCGATTACTGGGCTCTTTATTTAATAACTCCAGACTTGTACAAGGGTTGGATTGATGGAGGACTCAGAACTTTCTCCATAGCAAAACTTCTCTTATGGAAAGCTGATTTTTACTGTGCCAGGCCACTGCCTCTGCTCAAGGTTTAGAGAGCTTTTTTGGGTGCCTTGTGGCACTTGTGTTTGACAATGTCAAATATCCATCTGAGTGTCCATTCAAATGGAATCACATTCAGCAGAAACTGAAAAATTCATCAGAGTTTTGTTTTTTGTTTTTTACCACCAATGGGTAATTTCCATAGTTAACATGACCTATATCTACTGTCATGTCATCAGTACTGTGGTAATCTCCTTTTAAATGTAAACCCCACACAGGTAATTCAATTCAGGTCAACCAGCAGTTATCGTATATACATATTCTTTGCATTGCTCTCGGGAGCTATAAGGGCTTCCCAGTTAGATAAGACATGGTCCCTGCCATCAAGGAGTCTTCAGCCTAGGGCAGGAGTCATAGATATAGCAAGAAGGTCTAAACACCTGTAAAGGGAGAATTTAGGGAAGGGAGAAATAATTACAACATGGAGACATGGGAAAGCATCCTGTGATAGATGATTCCTTAGCTGGGTCATGAAATTGGCAGTATTCTTCTGCTACATTTTTATTTTAAAAATTGCTTAATTATTTTAATAAAAGAGTAATATATGTTTATTAGAGAAAATTGAAAAAAGTATATCTATGTAAGAAAATGAAAACTAGGTCAATAGCTCATCATACAGAGATAACCACTATTGATAGTTTAGTATGTTTTCTTCTACAGCTATTCCTATTTAGATTTTATATACAAAAACAGATATATATTTTACATAATGTTTCATACCTACATGTTTTCTACTTAAGAATATGTTGTGAACAGCTTTTTAGGTCACGGTATATTCTGCTCCATCATTCTAATGACTGCAAGGTATCCTTTATAGGGATATCTCATACCTTATCTAACCAATTTCCTGATACTGGACATTTAGTATTAAGAATGTCACTGGGATTAAAAACAATATTCTAATGAACATCCTAGAAACAAAGTCTTTACTTACATCCATGATGATTACTTTAGGATAAATTTCTAAAGCTAAAATTACCAGATAAAAAGACATTTTTAAAGTTGTTGATAGATACTGCTATGTCATTTTTGATAAATATTCTATCAATCTTCTTTCCCAACAGTAGATAGGAGTGTGACTTCTTAGACAGTTTTCTGACAGGCAGAGTTGATGGGGAATGTTTTGTCTACTGATAAAATAACCTTGGCAGGGGTAATGTAAATATTTGGTGGTATTCAGGCCTTATGTCTAGGTGTTAGCTGGAGACAAAGTTTGAAGGGAGGTTTGGAGCAAGTGAGTAAAAATAAATTTGCTTTTTTTATTCAATAGCAAAAATCAGGCACTGACGAATGTTTTAAATTAGTTTTATCTCTGTAATAAATAATATATGTACATAATAAAAACAAATCTGAAAAATACAAAGGATATAAAACGAACGATAATAGTTGCTCCGAGTCCTTGATCTGTTGTCTTCCACAAATGTAACCAATAAAGAGTAGTTGGTCATATTTCCAGAAGAGTTTGAGTTACTCAAGTTTGCTTTGTGGCCTTGGATTTGTTGGTTTTTTTTTTTTTTACCGAAACGGGATCACTTATTAATTGGTCACTTGAGAAGAATGAATTTCACACACTTGTCTCAGCTTCTTCCTTTCTTCTCTTTAGGAAGTTCTGCCCCAGGGAGAATGCACTAGGAAGTCCCTACAGGAGCAAGCCCTGCCCAGTGGGAAGCCCTCTACTGGCCCAGAGATACACAGGGCATTCTAGGAAGCCAATCTGCCTGTAGATAAAAGCCACAGCCTTTATTGTTTATTTATTTCAAGGGGTTATTTTAGTCTCTATATATGCTATTTCTTGTCTTATTTCTCAGTTGATTCTTCACTTAGGCAGGAGAAAGGTGTGCTATTTGCTGGGCACTCTCTCCAAGAACCCAATGCATATAAATGTAGGAAATTTAGTTAACCAGGCTTCTGTTGATGGACATTTATGTTGTTTGCAGATTTTCTTTTAAATCACACAAAATACACTAACATAAGTAAATGTGAGTATATCTGTAAGGTATAACCTAACAAGTGGAGTTATTCTATGAAAGGGTATGCATTCCTTAAATTTTGATAGAGCCAAATTGACTTCTATTTTTTTTACGTGTTATATATTTTACAAATTTACAATCTCATCAATAGTTAATGCAAGATTGGATTTTCTCAACCACTGCCAGTATGCGGTATTCTCAAACTGATGTATACCCTTCTGAATAGGTGACAAAAGGCATGTCATTAAAATATTAATTTGCATTTCCTTAATTATATGTGAGATTGTGCTCTTTTTCATGTTTATAGGCCATATGTATGATTCTTTCTGGGGACTGCCTGTTCATCTTCTTTGCCCATTTTTCTATTAAATAATTTGTCTTTCTGTTATTGATTTTTAAGAGCTCTTTGCATATTAATAAAGTCAGCTATTTCCCTATGTTATGTTCTGTAAATAATTTTTCCATTTATTATTTGTCTTTTGGTTATGTGTAGGCATTTTTTTTTTTTTTTTGGTCAACTATCATGTAGTCAAATTTCCAGTTGCTTTTATGACTTATCTACATTGATTCCTAAGAGGAAATACCACTTAGATTTGAAAAGGAGATAACTAGAAACACAGATATGAATTGATGGACTATTACAATGACTTTAATAAGTGGTCAAGACTATGGTGATGGTAAAGAAATAGAAGAAAATGAGTGTGAACTTATTCAGAAAATAGGTGTTATTAAGGAAGAATAGAAGGTGAGTGAAAATTAAAACGAGTAAAATTCCAAGGTTAGAATGTAGATAGAACTGGGAGTTGATACATACATTTTCTCTAAGGAAATTCCTTTATTTTCCAGTCTTCCATGAACTGCATTAATCTGGACTTGGAAACAATTCTAACGTATTAGAATATTTTCAATGAACAATGCTACTCCCTTTTTCAGATGTCAACTACTTCTTTTCCTCTCCTTAGAGAATGAGAGCTTTAATAATGTTGGCATAATAGAGGATTGTTTTAGGACTGTATTAATTTCATAACAATGTTATTATTTATTGATGAATGTTATGTCTCTGATAACCTTATATAGTATTCCTTTGTAATGCTTATTAAAAATAATGATATATTTATTTATGAATATTTACCATCTGTCCTTTTCTTAGACCATGAAAACCATGCCTGTTACATTCACTGTGTCTCCTGCACTTAGCACAAAGATTACACACACTAAGTGCCCAATAAGTCCCCTTACATGAATGAACAGCAGCTACAATTCACATACTTCCTTAAATTTAAATGAAGTATTCTTACTTATAAAATATATCCATGTACAGAAATTTATTTGGATGTTGAATGTCACAGTAACTCCGTGGGTTAGGTTTTTATCCCCATTTTATTGAGGAGGAAATTTATGCTCAGATATGTGACATGACATTTCCAAGATCACACAAAGAGTGAAATAATTACTTCAAGCCATGACTTCACCCAGTGCTTTTTCCACAATGTCATGCTTCAAGTTTAGAATCATATAAACTTCAATATGAAAAGGTTAAAAACTTTCTAAATGCTGCCAGACTGGGTAGTTCATAAAAATAAATGTTTGCTGTGTACAAATAATGAAATGATTTTTCATTATTCATACATCTTCATTAGGTGGTTCATACAATTGCTGTGGTGACTTTGATGTTCAAAGCAAAGTGTGTTATTTACTAATAGTAAGTTATTGAGAATACACTGTAAGTGTGCCAGTGGATTTTTTTCTCCCTGAAGTCACTATGAAAAGAGTGTAGCTTTATGTTGGAGAAAGAAAGATTTAGGTTAGTTAGTAAGATGATTAAATTAAGATATGAGTTACTATGACTAAGTAAAATTTTAACTGTTCAGTCAACCAGATGTACCAAGAGAGCAGAGTTTCCTATGACACAGCAGATTAGACAAGAAGCTACTTCTGATTTCAGCAGAGCCTGCATTGGTAAAACCTGCAACACTAAGTTACTCATTCAGTGAGTATGTATTGAATGCCTGTTTTCTACCAGGCCCCCTGCTGAAAGCCAGGAATTCCACAGTAGAGAAGAGGGGCAAAATCTCTGCCCTCAGGAAGCGTATATTCTAATAGGGTGACAGACCAAAGACAATGAATATATCAATAAACAAAGCATAACAGCTTCTGATTGCTGCTGCTGTAGAAGAAGAAATATATACTGGGTGATAAACCGGGGAGTGATGAGGTGTGCGGGAGATATACAAGAGATTGATCAGGGAAGTGCTCTCTGAGGAGGTGAGAGTTAAGTTAGATCTGAATACTGGGCTAAGTTATATATTAGACAAATATGCAAGGCAGAGCAAAATAATAAGGGTCAAACTCCGGAGGCAGGACATTTATGTCCACAAAACAGAATGGAGGTTCTGAAGCTAGAGAACAAGAAGGAAAATGAGACACGATACAGTCAAAAAGCCAGCATGAGCAAAGTCATGCAGGTGCACAAGAACAGGTTAGGAAGTCTGGTTTTCTTCATTAAATGAGGAATCATTAAAGGGTTTTAAACAGGGAGATATTTGTGAATGACAAATGTTGCCTGCCATCAAGCCCTCAGCCGCTGAAGCCGCCCCCAACTGTGTACCCCGAGGGATTCAGGATGCATCCTGAATGCAGTATACTGGCCCTAGAAAGTTAAGCTGCATATCAAAGGAATGATTTCAATAAGCCCACACTCTTGCATCTTCCCATACAAAGAAAAGAGCTAAATTCATTAACTTGAGGTATCTGGTTTTCTTTAGTAATCGGTAATCTTTCGAAGTTCCAACCACCTGTTCTTTGCTGCAAAAACATAACCTGGTTCCTCCCTTACCTCTTTGGAGCAATCTCTCAGAGCTGAGGGGTGGTGTCCCAGGCTTAAGTCCTCAGTTTTGTCCACCAAATAAAACATAATTCTCAACTTTTAGGCTGTGCATTTTTTTCAGTCGACAATTATAATCTCATACGTTTTCTTTTAATCTATGATATCTAGACTGAAAGAGTAATGCTGTTAAGAGAGACGGACATTGGGCTTCCCTGGTGGCGCAGTGGTTGAGAGTCCACCTGCAGATGCAGGGGACACGGGTTCGTGCCCCAGTCCGGGAAGATCCCACATGCCGCGGAGCGGCTGGGCCCGTAAGCCATGGCCGCTGAGCCTGCGCGTCCGGAGCCTGTGCTCCTCAACGGGAGAGGCCACAGCAGTGAGAGGCCCGCGTACCGCGAAAAAAAAAAAAAAAAAAAAACAGAGAGAGAGACGGACATTAAGAAAGTTTGATAAAGTTTCTGCTTTAAGGGAAGCACCAGAGTCCAATGGGAATAAGCAAATTTAAAACAAGATCAGAGTTTAGAAGGGAAAGAGAGTGACCTAGTGTTAGGAATTTACAAAGAAGAAATGTTGCTGATGGTAAGCTCCTGGAAGCACCCATGCTTTGAAGAACTTCTAGCCTCTTATCTCTAAAACTGATTAAAGCACATCCTGGCCACTCACACATGAGAGGTCTGAAAATTACCAATGGGGATCTGGAGAGTTTTATTGCAACATTTTCTTTACTCAGGTAAGTGAATAATTGAATGAACGAACATGTAAATAAGCAAATAAAACGACTCTCAGAGTTTCAGTTGAAAATGAGATACAGATTAAAGCAATGTTTTCAAATCCCACCTTATCAGAATCATTTGGAAAGCTTTGTAAAGACTAAGATTTCTAGGTCCCACTTGTGCAGATTCTAACCTACAGATCAGTAGGGCTTTGTGCCCAGGAATCTGTATTTTTTAAAGGTCCCCATTAAATGTTGATGTTCAGCCAGGTTTAGCAACCACTGAATTAGCTAAGCTTGCCAAGTCCCTTTCAGTCCAATGAGTCTGTAAATTATCAGACTTCAGTGGGACCATGGGACCATTGCTAGATGGTGCTAATGTGGATTGCCAAATTGTTTCATTTTAAATTTCATTTGAGGAGAAAGCCAAATGATATTAGCAAATAAAAAAAAATATTGGCACCAAATTCTCCCAGCTGCTATGCATTGAGGGCTCATATTCTGATTGTTTGAGAGAGATAATGCATCTTCCAGGGTGCCATGACTTATGGTCAAGAGAGTGTTTAGGCACAGGGAGAAGGTGTTTAGGATCACCATACATTATTTTTGTAAAGCTCCCTGTGTTGTCACTTTGGAATAAAATTTTGATCACTTGTGGCGGTGTCTTCTAGCTATAAAGTTGTGCTAAGTGAGGGGGAAGCTGACGTCAAAAGCGTACCATGGGTTCAAGGTCACACGATGAGTCACGGACCAAAATGGTGTTCAGCCATGGACTCTTTGTTCTTAATTATGTAACTAGTCTCCCAAGGCAAAGCAACAGCACAAACCAACAGAAGTATTTAATGGTTTAGATGGAAATTATATTGCTTTCCTGTACCAGCGTAAACTGTTCTAGGAAAAATGATTGGATCTGGAGTGAGAGGAGTATTGGCAAAGTCTTTTGTCCATAAATAATTTCCTTTTTCTCCCTTGGCATCATAATATTTGAAATGCCACCACTAGTGACTCTTTTTGGACAGGGAAACTATACCCACATCAGGCCACACAGTTTTAGCCTTCCTGGTCAAAATAATAAAGTAAGTATTTTACACATGTGTTCACTATTTGACATTCTTTCAACAGAGCTTGAATTAATTCATTTCTTTATGCAACATATGTCTATAGAGCACCTGGTATACAGCAGCCACTGTAATGCACACTAAAGGTACACTGGTGACTAAAACACAAATCCTGCTCTCAAGGAAATCCTATCTGGTATGGTGGCCAGGTCCTGTGCTCATATGAATATACTTGACTAGGTGGTATAAGTCTATTCAGACACTGTGACATTGTTTAAAAAAAGAAACTTTCATGGAAAAGAATCTGAAAGAGTATATATATATATATATATGTACTTTTAAATATATATGTAAAAATCTGAATCGCTTTGCTGTACACCTGAAACTAACACAACATTGTAAATCAACTATACTTCAATTTGAAAAAGCAACTTTCTTTCTGGGGTGGTCTTGCAACAGATTTTAATTTCTAAAGGTAGCCAGAAAGTTTCTATTTCATATGCTCCTTGCATGCTCCCTTTTTGGACCACTCTCTCGGAATTCAACTGCCATCTTTGAACAGCCCAAGTCACACGGTGAGTCCCCCACGCACATCATCTTGTTCACAGTGCCAGTTGCCCTGAGAGTTGGAGACATCCCTGCTCAGATTCCAGATAATCAAGAAAAGAAGCCTTTAGGTACTTCTAGCTCCCAACCATTCACGTCTTCTCAGATAAGAGCCCAAACCTCACAGGGCACAGATCAGTTATTCCCACTATACTCTGGCTGAATTAAAAAAAAAAAAAAAATAATAGCTAACATTTGTTGGTCTCATTACTTGTCAGGCACTCTGCTAGGGATTTACATAATTAGCTCTCTGCTCATTTAAACCTTAAAATGACCACGTAACGTTGCTTATTCTTATAATTTCCATTTTACAGATGGTGAAACAGAGGCTTTTAGAGGATGTGACTTGCCCAAGGTGACGTAGCTGGTAAAAAGTAGGGCTGAGACTGAAACCCAAATATGGTTGCATGTCTCCATGCAGACACTATAATTTATTTTAGCCAACGGTCAACTTAATTTGTCATTCTGTATGAGTATCTGGCTGAATTCTTGACCTATAGAATACATAATAGAATGGTTTATTTGTTACACCACAATGTTTGGGGTTGTTTATTATTCAACAATAGCTATCTAGAATAAGTCTCCCCCAATCTGACTGTTAGTTGTAACAAAAGTCCACATTCCTCAAGGATCAGTTTATTAGCTCTTACT